>NC_057813.1:394922520-395222520 GCF_018294505.1 Triticum aestivum
GACCCTCGTCGCCGCCCGCGGGGCCGAGCCGCCCCGCGCCTCCACCCGGTCACCTCCCTGCGCCGTCTGCGGATCCCACTCGCCGCGCCGCCCTGCTTGGCCTCCAGCGGCACTGTGTCCGATCGCCGGAGCTCGCCTCCGCCCGGCGCCGGTAGACTCCGCCGCCGCGCCCCTCGTCCCCACTGGCCGATCCGATCGGGCCAGACCGGATCCGCCCCTCCCGAGCTTCTCCGGCCGTCCCTGAGCCCCTCCGGCCACCTTCTACCTCAACTCCGACGAGCCGCCGCCCCGTCTCCAGCCATCCTCGATTTCCGCGCCGCCCAGATCCAGAGCTAGAGGTTAACCCCCGAATTTTCCCTAAGTCCCTAAGCATTTGCATATTTTTAGCTCCTGTTCATCGCATCATAACTCCATGCATACTGCTCCGTTTCGTGCGTGTAATTTATTAAAATGTTGATCATGAGATGCTCTACATTTAATTCCATTGTGTCATGCTTGTTTGAGTTCATCTTGATGCCCTAATCATCGTTGCAAGAGTGCTATATGATGTTTTCTGCTGTCTGTTAACAGAACATGCTCATTTGTCATTTTTTCCATGTTTAATGTGTGCCTCCTATGAGCATGAGCTCTACATGTGTTTTGTACTACATCATGCCATATTTACAGGGGTTTATGCCATGTATTTTTGTGAGCAATGTGGTGACTAGAACAAGCATGCAAACTAGGCTTCGTGATGTTGCTGATTTCAGTCCCTGTTCTGCTGTTATTTTTATGTCATGTAAACTTGATGCTACAGAGAGATCCAAGCATATTTTGAGATACTTCAGTAAGGATGTTTTGAACATATGGTTATTATCGATCCATTCATGCCCCTGTTTGCAATTATGCAGTAGTCTAGCATGTCATTTTCTTGCTCTACTTTTTCTAGAAAATGTTTCCTGGCACATTGTTTACATGTTATTCAATTTTGCCAAGGTTGTTGTAGTTGATCCTTGCATGCTATGAACTTGTTCTTGCCTTGGTTAGTTTCATAAACATGTCTTCTTGCTGATGCTATGCTTATCTTGTCATGCAATGACTTGTGGTGAGTGAATCGAGCTCGTGAAGTAGTGTACTTGCTGTTACTGTTTTGCTAGGCTGAATCTGTTATTTTGTGATGCTATGTAAACCTGCTGCTACAAGTCATTCTATGCATAATCTGGAGATATTCAATAAGGATGTTTTGTTAGACATGTCATGCTCTAACCATTCATGCCCCTGGTTGCATTTATAGCTTGTTGTAGCTTGTTGTTATCATGCTCCAAACTTGCTAAATAATGGTGTTGTCAGCCTGGCAACATTAAGTTCAGATTTGCCATGAGCTTTGCTAGTGGTCCATGCACCATATGAACTTGTTCTTGCCATGCTTAGCTTCATAAACATGTCTTCTTACTGTTGGTTGCCTTGTCATGCCATGTAATGCTCTGTGGTGAGTGGTACAAGCTCACCAACATGCCTACTTATCGTTGTTCCTGCCATGTTTGAATCTGTCATATAACTTGCCATGTTTACATGGGTGCCATCATATCTTCTGATCCTTTTTGGCTCATGGTCAGTAAGGGAATTTTGTTCTATGAATTTAGTAGATTCATTCCATGCCTTTGTTTGCCATGTTAAGTTCATGTAACATGTTGTTTGATGGCTCTAAACATTGCAACCTGATGTTATTTCTGCAAAGTTTGAAACTGTTAATATATGCAATCTTGCCATGTGTTTTTGAGCATGTTCTAGTGATTTCTGGAGATAGCTCAGTGTTCATGTTTTGTTATGTTTTACCTGTACATCATGTCCATGCCTTTTGTTCTCATGTTGAGGTGCTGTAGCATGTTGTTTTGATGCTTGCAATATTCCTAGTTGCTCTTGTCCTTTAATCTTGTTTCATGTGTGTGTTGAACCGTTGCTCCGTTTTGAGTGTGCTCTATATGAAACTTGCTTGATTTTGCATGTAGTTTCATATTATCATGTTGCATCCTTATTTTGGTGTGTTTTCTTGATGTTTGTATGCATTTTGCATTAATGCCATGTTTAACTTGTTTTGCTTATATCTTCTAGGCCGTAGCTCCGAACTAAATGAACTTTATATGTAACTTGACTAGAATCTCGTGTAGATCATCTTGGTGCAAATTAACTTGCTGTTTAACAACTTGAACATAATGTTTATTCAGATCTGGACCAATTTCGAAATTTGCATGTGAGGACTTACCGGAATTGTTATATGTTGTTCCCGGCCTCATTTAAACTTGCCTTGATGTGTTGCTCTTGTTTGCATCATCTCTTGGCATGAGTAGCTTCATGTAGTCTTGTCTTGCATCATGCTTGTTGTGCATCATGTCTTGTCTATGTGTGGTGTGTTTACCATGTTGTGTGTTTCTTCTCGATAGTTCCCGTTTCGTTGCGCTCGTGAGGATTCGTTCGTCTACACTTGGTTCGTCTTCGTGGCTTCATCTTCTTCATGGACTCGTTCTTCTTCCTAGCGGGATTTCAGGCAACATGTCCGCTACCCTAGATCTCACTACTATCATTGCTATGCTAGTTGCTTCGTTCTATCGCTATGCTGTGCTACCTATCTTTAGCTCTTCAAGCCACCCAAATTGCCATGTCAGCCTCTAACCTTTTTCACCCTTCCTCGCAAACCTTTGCTTGGCTATGTTACCGCTTTTGCTCAGCCCCTCTTATAGCGTTGCTAGTTGCAGGTGAAGTTGAAGATTGCTCCATGGTGGACAGGATTATGTTGGGATATCACAATATCTCTTATATTATTAATGCATCTATATACTTGGTAAAGGGTGGAAGGATCGGCCTTATGCCTGGTGTTTTGTTCCACTCTTGACGCCCTAGTTTCCGTCATACCGGTGTTATGTTCCCGGATTTTGCGTTCCTTACGCGGTTGGGTGATTTATGGGACCACCTTGACAGTTCGCTTTGAATAAAACTCCTCCAGCAAGGCCCAACCTTGGTTTTACCATTTGCCTCACCACCACCTACTTTTCCCTTGGGAGTAATTAACCCAAGGGTCATCTTTATTTTAGCCCCCCCCGGGCCAGTGCTTCTCTAAGTGCTGGTCCGAACCGAGCAGCCTGTGGGGCCCCCTCGGGGAAACTCGAGGTCTGGTTTTGCTCGTAGCTTGACTTATCCAGTGTTGCCCTGAGAACGAGATATGTGCAGCTCCTATCAGGATTGTCGGTGCATCGGGCGGCTTTGCTGGTCTTGTTTTACCATTGTCGAAATGTCTTGTAAACCGGGATTCCGACTCTCATCGGGTCTTCCTGGGAGAAGGTATATCCTTCGTTGATTGCGAGAGCTTATCATGGGCTAAGTTGGGACACCCCTGCAGGGTATAAACTTTTGAGAGCCATGCCCGTGGTTATGTGGCAGATGGGAATTTGTTAATGTCCGGTTGTAGATAACTTGATACCAGATCCAAATTAAAACCGCGTGTGTAGCCGTGATGGTCTCTTCTCGGTGGAGTCCGGGAAGTGAACACGGTTTTGGGTTATGATTGACGTAAGTAGGAGTTCAGGATCACTTCTTGATCATTGCTAGCTTCACGACCGTTCCTTTGCTTCTCTTCTCGCTCTTATTTGCGTATGTTAGCCACCATATATGCTTAGTCACTGCTGCAACCTCACCACTTTACCCCTTCCTTTCCCATTAAGCTTTGCTAGTCTTGATACCCATGGTAATGGGATTGCTGAGTCCTCGTGGCTCACAGATTACTACAACAACAGTTGCAGGTACATGTTTCGCGATGATCATGACGCGAGGGCGATGCTTGCTTATTTCGGAGTTCTTATTCTGCTTCTTCTTTGATCATGGGATAGGTTCCAGGTCGGCAGCCTGGGCTAGCAGGGTGGTTGTCATTTGAGTTTCTGCTTGTGTTTCATCCGTAGTCGGAGGGTGCTCTTATGTAAGATGATGTTGTATTCATGTGGCATGGTATGCCTTATGTATGTATCCCCATCTATTATGTAATGTTGATGTAATGATATCCACCTTGCAAAAGCGTCTTCAAGATGCACTTCTATCCTTGGTGGGACCTTCGAGTTCCTTTAGGATAGGGTCGCATCCTGGGCGTGACATCCACAATCTTGACGGAGCCTCCCAAGTGACACCTAACCAATCTAGGAGACACCACTCTCCAAAAGGTAATAGATGGTGTGTTGATTATGAACTCCTTGCTCTTGTGCTTCAAATGATAGTCTCCCCAACAATCAACTCCCTCTCACAGATTTGGATATGGTGGGAAGATGATTTGAGTGGAAAGCAACTTGGGGAAGGCTAGAGATCAAGATTCTTGTGGTTGGATTGGAATGTCTTGGTCTCAACACATGAGTAGGTGGTTCTCTCTTAGAAATGAGCAGTGGAAGTGTAGGAATGTTCTGATGGCTCTCTCTCACATGGAAAAACGGGTGGAAGGGTATATATAGCATCCACACATAATCTAGTCGTTACACACATTTGACCTAACTCGGTCAGACCAACTAGAAGAACTCGGTGAGACCGATCTGGTTCAAAATGCGAATGTTAGGATTTTCGGTGGGATCGACGGGATCAACTCGATGGGACCGATGTGCTAGGGCTAGGGCAAAACCTCATATCGGTGATACCGATCGCGCGAACTCGGTGGGACGCAGCAGTTGATCAAACAGAGCGTTGGTTTGCAAACTCGGTGGGACCGCTTGCATGTTTCAGTGAGACTGAAATAATTGCAATAGGCAACAGAGAGTATACAAGGCCATCTCGGTGGGACCGAGATCCATATCGGTGTGACCGAATTGATTAGGGTTTCTGGCAGTGGCTATGTCAAGCAAACTAGGTGGCGCCGGATAGATCAAATCGGTGGGGCCGAGTTTGACTTTAGGTTTTGGACATATGTGGAAATGGGAAAGTGGCTGATGGTTTTGGAGCAATATCATTAAGCACTTTGAGCAAGCAATCCATTAAGCAACACCCCTTCCCCTTTTAATAGTATTGGCTTTCCTATGGACTAAATGTGATCTTGTATCACTAAAATGAAAATGAAGAGTCTTGATCCTTTGCCAATCTTTTTCCTTAGAATTTTGAAGGGGTTCCACATCCTCTTGTCCCTTCCACTCCATTGTTGAACTCATTTGAAATGTACTTGATAAAAACATTAGCCCAACAAGAGATATGTTGACATTAATTACCAAAATCACCCAAGGAGCACTTGTGCTTTCACTAACGCATGTTTTCAAACTTTATTTGGTCTAACATGGCACACATAGCAATAGGAAACCGTCATGATCAAACCCTTCTCGTATGTTGGGTCAAAGGGATAGATTGTGTGGGCCCCCCTTGTTATCAGTCAGGGATGATATATATATATATATATATATATATATATATATATATAAACCCCGGGGAGCCCAGAGATATGTGTGGCATCTACAAACTGCACAAGGGAAACGTGCTCGATTAGAACACCCCCTATACCCTGCATGCGGCCCAAAAAAATGATTGGCCTAGTGTGTGTGATTTGTTCAAATCTCGAATGCACAACTTCGATGGGGCACCAACTACATTAGTAACATTACAAACTGAACATCGTACCCCCCAGCCAGGTTAAAGACATATGATGTTGGTTCCGCAACTTCAAGGTGGGTGGGGGGTAGGGGGTGTCATCCAACGCATGTGCTGAAACTTAATTTGCTCTAACATAACACAAAGAGAAAAGAGGAAGCCCTTCTCGTGCGTTGGGTCAAAGCAATAGTTTGTGTGGGCCTATAGATGTCAATCATTCTTCGATTTTTGAGAACAAGAAATAATGAATAAAAAGATATTCTACATATCACCAAAACAAGGATCCCAAGGTTTATACAATCATCATGATAGGTCACTATAGATACATGTAGATGATAAATGTCTATAATGACCATATCATGGCCCTTTAATGAAGCTTGAGATATGCAACTTCCCACCGGGTCACCCATCCTTAGATTACTCCAGCCCCATCACACTCAACTTTTGCGTTCAATTCGACTAGGTCACCCTATGGCACCAACTCCCTACTATCACACACATTTGTGATTTTAGAAACTGTGTGCAATATTTACATGGCCGGTGTGTCACCGCCTAGCCTTCTATGAGCACTCACACTTCATATATTATAGATATGTTGGAGACGTATCGGCATCACCAAGCTTAATTCCTACTCGTCCTCGATTAGGTAAATGATAAAAGAAATAATTTATGAAATGTGAATGCTAGCTAAGTGCATAAGTTTGATCAATGATAATTTCAATCACTTTTCCTAGCATCATAACATCAATTCTTTCTCACAAAATTTCTCATGTTAAAGTAGCAACCAATTCACATGTTAAGGTTCAAACAATGAAGTCTCTTGAAATTCAACAACCTATATTCTTAGTCACCAAACAATTGCAATTCAACTTACTCAACAGAGTCTAGGTAAGAGCTCCACATACTCAATCATCATATAGTCTTCCATGATTGCTAGTACTCAAAGCATGTTCTTAGAACAAATGGCATCCATCAAACACAGATAAAGATAGGGGCTTAATGTTTCGCCTCCCAACTCATTTATCATAGAGATAATTGTCAACAATAATAAATCATGATCAAATATATTTGACTGGCCATATGTGCCTAGATATTTACCCACCACATGATGCTTGCCAACTAGAGAGTAATTTAGGTTGAAATGAGAATTCCATACTATTGACTCTTGCATAAAAGTAAATACCGAAAAGTAAAAGATAGGCCCTTCGCAGAGGGAAGCAGAGGTTGTCATGCGCTTTTTATTTGGATTCCCAAGCTCTTAATGAAAAGGAATGTTATGTTACATTGCCCCTTATGATAGCAACCTTTATTATGCAGTCCATCACTTTTATTACATCACAAGTTCGTACAACTCTCAATTTTCCCTTACAATAAAAGATCGAACATATTTAGGAGCAATTTTTATTACTTTATGTACCGATGACAACTTACTTGAAGGATCTTATTCAATCCATAGGTAGGTATGGTGGACACTCATGGCAAGAAACTTGATTAAAGGGTTTTTGAATGCACAAGTTGTATCTCTACTTTGTATGAATTTTTGGCTAGCAAAAGATCCTAGGAAAACACAACATGTTGGAGGATCCATAACAATATAACTTCTACTAAAATATACACAACCATAACTCATTATGTTGTCTTTCTTGTCCAACTTCAACTAATTTCTCAAGTTTGAAAATAATTAGTGGGTATTCACAATCATAGAAGATGTCCAAGATAATATATTTTTATATGAAATTTCTCTTATAATAATCATTCATGAATTGCTTTTATGACCAATATTGTGATTTTCAAGCTTCAATAGATTTCACTTTCTAAACCAAATGTGAAGCTACTAATAGGCATGATATGAACATATAATTTCAACTCCATGATATTCAATCCATTCAACAATTTACTCATAGGATATAAGTGAAGCACAAGAGTAAATGACAAACTACTCCAAAAAGATATAAGTGAAGATCAAGCGAGTAGATAAGTAAAGGGGTAGCTAATGGAGGACTCTCTCTTATTTAAAAACTTTCATATCTAAGTATTTTATTAAAACAACAAGCAAAATGAAAATAAAATGACATTCCAAAAGTAGCACAGATCATGTAAAGAAGCAAAAACTTAGGCTGAAACGATACTAACCGATAATTGTAGATGAAGAAAGGTGGGATGCCTACCGGGGCATCCCCAAGCTTAGATGCTTGAGACTTCTTGGAATATTATCTTTGGATGCCTTGGGCATCCCCAATCTTGAGCTTTTGTGTCTCCTTAATTCCTTTTATATCACGGTTTCCCTAAAACTTAAATACTTCATCCACACAAAACTCAACAAGAACTTGTGAGATGAGTTAGTATAAATCAATGCAAAAACCTTATCATTCTCTACTGTATAAATCACTAAAATTATTATTTAACATTGCATATTAAATGCCTCTGCATATTTAATACTCCTATTCTCAAATAGAATCATTAAACAAGCAAACACATGCAAACAATGCAAACATAACAGCAAATTTGCCAAAACAGGACAGTCTATAAAGAATCCAAGAGGATTCATACTTCTCTAACTCCAGAAATTATGAAAAATTACCACACTGTAGATAATTTATAATATATTATTGTGCAAAAAAATTCAACATTTTATCACATTCTGACACTTTTTTAACAATTCACGCACTAGCGTACAAGTTTTTGTTTTCAAACAGCCACATATAGACTTGCAAAATAAGCGTGGTAAAGGCTATACATGACATTTTTTATTGAAATAAAAGATGCAAAACACTAATATAAATATGAGAATCAAAACAAAAGAAAATGATGCTCCAATCAAAACACATATCATGTGACGAATAAAAATATAGCCTCAAGTAAGGTTACTGATAATCTTGGAGACGAAAGAGGGGATGCCTTCCGGGGCATCCCCAAGCTTAATTGCTTGGATCTTCCTTGAATATTACCTTGGGGCACCTTGGGAATCCCCACGCTTAGAGTGTTGTCACTCCTTATTGTCCTCATATCAATATCTCACCCAAAACTTGAAAACTTCAATCACACAAAACTTAATGGAACTCCGTGAGATAGGTTAGTATGATAAAGAAAAATCATTCACTTTGGTACTGTCAAGATAACATTCATAATTGTTCTCCGCAATTCCTACTGTACCTTATCATTTCCACAATTTATATCGCTTAATATAAGCTATGAAAACACTAAAACATGCAAACTATGCATTGAAAAGAGAATCTGTCAAAAACAGAATAGTTTGTAATGATATGAAGAACTACTATACTTATGTAACTCCAAAAATTCTGAAAACTTAGGAAAACATATAAGTTTTTTATAGAAATCATCTGTAAAAAATTCAGAATTTTTAGACACTCCGGTGATTTTTAACAATTCTGTTACTGGGTGCAAAAGTTTCTGTTTTTGAACAGAATCAAGTCAACTATCATCCACACTATCCCAAAGGCTTTACTTGGAACTTTATTGAAACAAAATCTATAAGACATGATTACTAAATTAGTCTAATCATGTGAACACACAAAAACAGTAGGGGCAAAAGTTGGGTTGTCTCCCAACAAGCGCTTTTCTTTAGTGCCTTTTAGCTAGGCATGATGATTTCAATGATGCTCGCATAAAAGATAAGAATTGAAACACAAAGAGAGAATCGTGAAGCATATGAATATCACATTTAAGCCTAACCCACCCTCTATGCATAGGGATTTTGTGAGCAAACAATTTATGGGAGCAAGAATCATCTATCATAGGAAGGCAAAACAAGTGCAACTTCAAAACTTTCAACATAAAGAGAGGAAACTTGATATTGTTGAAATATGTAGAAGCATATGTTCCTCTCTCATAATAATTTTCAGTAGAATCATGAATGAATTCAACAATATAGCTATCACATAAATCATTCTTTTCATGATCCACAAGCATATAAAATTTATTAGTCTCCACATAAGCAAATTTCTTCTCATCAATAGTGGTGGGAGCAAACTCAACAAAATAGCTATCATGAGATACCTGATTTACATAATCAATTTGAGCATTAAAATGATGACGACATGTTTGATGGGTATCATTATTCTTTATATCATAAGTTTTATCACAATAATCATCATAGATAGCAACTTTGTTCTCATAATAATCAATTGAAACCTCTTCTGAAATACTGGAATCATCACTGAATAAAGTTATGACCTCTCCAAATCCACTTTCATAATTATCACAATAAGATTCAGCACCCTCCAAAATAGTGGGATCATTAGTACCTAGAGTTGACACTCTTCCAAACCCACTTTCATCAATATAATCATCATAAATAGGAGGCATGCTATCATCATAATAGTTTTTCTCATCAAAAATTGGGGAACTAAAAATATCATCTTCATCAAACATAGCATCCCCAAGCTTATGGCTTTGCATATTGTTAACATCATGGATATTCAAAGAGTTCATACCAACAATATTGTAAACATGCTCATCATTCAAAGATTATTTGTCAAACATTTTATAGAATTCTTCTTCTATCAATCGAGAACAATTTTCCTTTCCATCATTTTCATGAAAGACATTATAAAGATGAATAATATGATGCAACCTTAATTCCACTTTTTTTGTAGTTTTCTTTTTATAAATCAAACTAGTGAGAAAACAAGAAACTAAAAGATTCAATTGCAAGATCTAAAGATATACCTTCAAGCACTCACCTCCCCGGCAACAGTGCCAGAAAAGAGCTTGATGTCTACTACGCAACATTATTCTTGTAGACTCGTGTTTGGCCTCCAAGCGCAGAGTTTGTAGGACAGTAGCAAATTTCCCTCGAGTGGATCACCTAAGGTTTATCAATCTGTGGGAGGCATAGGATGAAGATGGTCTCTCTCAAACAACCCTGCAACCAAATAATAAAAAGTCTCTTGTGTCCCCTACACACCCAATACAATGGTAATTTGTATAGGTGCACCAGTTCAGCGAAGAGATGGTAATACAAGTGTAGTATGGATAGTATATATTGATTTTTGTAACTGTCGGATGTTGGGTTCTGGCAGACCCTTAAGGTTCGAACTCTGGGGTGCGCATGAAGATTTTCCCCTACCGATCTACGTCTGATCGCCTCGCGAGAATCTAAGCTAGACGATGAACAAAACGAGGGACACAAGATTTATACTGGTTCGGGCCATCGTTATGGTGTAATACCCTACTCCAGTGTGTGGTGTGGTGGATTGCCTCAGGGGCTGACGATGAACAGTACAAAGGATGAACAACCTCACAAGAGGTGTTCTTGAGCTGGTGCGATGAACTACTTGGATGAGCTCGATCGCCTCTCTGTCTCATGAGAACTCGATCAGATCTCCCCTTTCCTCTGAGGTGGCTAGTCCAATTTATAGAGGCCCTGGCCCTCTTTCCAAATATTGAGCGGGAAGGGCGCCAACAACGGCCATTTTGAAGGGGAACATCTAGTACATGTTATCCTGACTAAAGTTGGTCTTCGTCTGCCAAAGGCACTGGTGATGACGCCGTCTTGGGCTCCATGGTGACCTTCGTCCTGCCGCTCTGCTGGTCTTGGTCTCGTTGCACTGAAATGGCAAACTTTGCTTGATGCCTCAGTACTCCATGCCTGTGCTTGTCCCCTTTGCACCAAAGAGGAAACAAGGACACTGCGCAGGCCGGCGCCTGCCTGGGGCCCGCCTGGTCTCAATCATCACGGCTTGCATCACGAGCACCTCGCAAGGTACCCTGCCTTGATCTCTCTGCCTCCTCGCGAGCCTACCTGGCGAGCCCATTCCTGAGGAAGTTGTGTGTCGTCCGCCCCGCGAGGCTTGGCCCCTCGCGAGGGTCTTGAGTCTTGCGCTGATGAAGATGGGCCGTACTAGGCCACCACTCGAGCCACGCCGTAGGCCGCAGGCAGGTAAGTCTGGGGACCCCCGCTCCCAGAATGCCGACAGTAGCCCCCGGGCCCAAGGCGCGCTCGGACTTGGCTTAGCAGAGAAGCGAAGGGGCAAGTGTGGAGTGCCGCGGGCCCCATCAGCCTGCGGCCTTGGGCGCCGCGAGGCGGTTGATTGGACGTGGGCGCCTCCGCTTCCCCATGTTGCCTCGGCAAGTGCTCGACTTGACAAGTCCCTGCATGCAGAAATGTTTCATAATTACCTGTGATCGTGGAGGCCGACGGTTGGCCTCCTCCGGACTATAAGTACGGATGGGCGAGAGCCCACGCAATCCATCTCTTCCTGCTTCTCTCCTTCTTCTTCTTCTTCGCCCTTGGTCCACCTTACACCAATGGTGCCGATCCGCCCATTTTCTGCGGAAGAAAAGGGGAAGGCCCCCGCGAGGGTCTCGACCTGCTTCCGCCAAAGAAACGGCCGGTCCCCGGCCACCGTGACCTGGTCGCGTGGCAAGAGATGTCGAGGCCCTGGTACGAGCGGCCGCCGCCTGGGTTTCCACTGCCCTGAAGATGATGACGGCGGTCGGGTGCCCAGCCTCGGCAATGGCCGAGATGAAGATGAAGGTGGGCGCGCGGCCGGCGGCGTTCGCAGCACGCCAAGCCTCGGTGGCTCCCCCTCGGACGACAGCTCCTCCAGTGGTGGCCGTGACCAGCCGTCGCGCTCTCCTTGAGGGACGTAGCGGGTCAGCCCGCCGTCGCACCTCGGTGAAGCATGAGGAGGGGTCTGACTGAGCTCCAGAGGCTGTACGAGCCCTCGCCACGAGTCGGTGTCGAGCAAGCCATGTCTATTTTGTTTTCCTACCTTTCCTGCACAAAGAGAGAGTAGCGTAGGGCCCCGCAGGGGCGTGCTGGACTGTTGCCGTTAACTATTATGCTATTTTTGTTATTCCCATGCTGTGTTTTGGTGCCGCATGCTCGCATGTAGGAATTAATTAGCTCGGGGGGACTTCCTGCAGTCTTCGCTTCTCGAGGCTGAGGCCTCGTCGCGCGCTTTGTGGCCTGCAAGGATTAGTTAGGAGAGGTAACTTCCGGTCTCGGTCATGAGGGCAAACGGCTCAGGTCCTGTGTTCGTGTCGCGATGCCCGTGGGGCACGGACCGGGAGGAGTGCTCCCGCGGTGGACTTGGATAGGAAAGGCTCACAAGACTGGGTCAGAAAACACTCACGAGGGCACCCGCGTAGCCCCCTCGCGAGACTTGTGAGAGAGAAAAATGAGTTAAGTAGGCGATAAAGACAAAGAGTCACAGGTCGGGGACGGTAACAACGCTAAAAGCAACTCCAATAAAACTTCAAATAGGGACGAACAAGCCAACTGCAAAAAGCAAATGAAAAAGCCGCGTCCGGCACCTAATCTAGTCTTCGACGTCTTCTCACCAGTGCGGAGCTAAGTGCTGCCATTGGGTGTGGGCGGGAGCCCCTGAGGCCCGAGGGTGGCTCTCCGGAGACTCCGGGGCGTGTACAGCCCCAACTCATTATTACATGAGAGTGTCACGGGCGGCGAGCTTCACAGGCATTGGCCTTCTTCATAGGCTCCGGGCCTTTCTCGGGGTGATGAGCTTCACAGGCGTTGGCTTTCTTCACAGGCACCGGGCCTTTCTTGGTTCGTCTAGCTTCACAGGCGTTGGGCCTTCTTTACGGGCGTTGGGCCTTTCTTCAAGGGTAGAACTTCCGGAGGTCCTGGATGTTCCACGCATTCGGGATGGGCACCCCCTCGTGAGTCTCCAAGCAAGCGGCGCCAGGCCTAGAGACATGAACATCCTTGAACGGGCCCTCCCACATGGGCGAGAGCTTGTGCAGCCCCTCCCTGGAGAGCACCCGTCTGAGCACGAGGTCACCTACCTCGAGGGTCCTGGGGCGGATGCTGCGGTAGTGGTACCACCGCAGCGCCTGTTGGTATCTTGCAGCCCGAAGCGCAGCCTCTCGACGGCGTTCCTCTCCCAGCACGAGGTCCACCCCCCGCATGGCGTCCTGCTGTGCTTCGTCGAAAGCCAGGACCCACGTGGAGCGATGCCTGACCTCGTGAGGAAGGACCGCCTCAGGACCATAGACGAGCAAGAACGGGGTTTCGCCGGTCGACTTGGTAGCGGTTGTGTGGATGGACCATAGCACGGATTGAAGCTCATTGTGCCAGCCCTTGCCGCAGGCATCCAGCTTCTTCTTGAAGGTCTGGGTTTTGAGGCCTTTCAGGACCTCCTATTGGCGCGTTCAGCCTGGCCGTTGCTCCGAGGGTGTGCCACCGAAGCGTAGCATATGTGTGTTCCAAGGTTAGCATAATATGTTTTGAAGAGATTGCTGGTGAACTGCGAACCGTTGTCGGTGTTGATACGGTTAGGTACCCCAAACTGGCTCACAAGGCCCTTGATGAACTTGACCGCTGATCCAGCCGGGATGGTGCGGACAGCTTCCACCTCTGGCCACTTTGTGAACTTGTCAATGGCGACAAAGAGGTAGCGGTAGCCCCCTGGCGCCCGAGGAAACGGGCCAAGGCTATCCAGTCCGCAAACAGCAAACAACCATGAGAGGGGAATGGTATTAAGGCCCTGAGCTGGCTGATGAATCTGCTTGGCGTGGAATTGACAGGCTTCACAAGCCTTGACCAGCTCGATTGCGTCATTGAGTGTTGTTGGCCAATAGAACCCGCTGCAAAATGCCTTGCCGACGAGTGTCCGCGAAGACGAGTGGTGCCCGCAGTCTCCACCGTGAATGTCTGCCGGTAACTCTTTCCCTTGCTCCCTGGAGATGCAATGTAGGGTAACGTCATTCGGCCACTTCCGGTAGAGCTCTCCATCTTGGATGCAGTAGGCCGTGGCCTGCCGTGCCACGCGTTCCGCGTCCTCCTCCTTTTCTGGCAGAATCCCTTGCATCAAGTAATCCTTCAACTCCGCAGTCCAACATCCCTCCTGAGGCTCCAGCGCCAGGAGCAGACGTGCTCCTGAGGTTGGTCCACAGGCCGGGGCTCCCGAGGCGGGCGGTTGAGGGAGCTCCTCCCGAGGCTGCACTGTGCTTGATAGTGATGGTGGTGCTGAAGGTTTGAAGAGTCGTTCCTCAAAGACGCAGGCTCGTGAGGCAACCGCCTGTAAGCCCTCCTAGGGATGTCATCAGCCTCTTGATTGGTGCCGCGAGGCACATGCTGCAACTCCAACCCGCAAAACTATTTCTCCATCCTGCGGACCTCTGCAAGATACACTTCCATGTGTTTGTCCTTCGGCTCGTACACCTTGTTGGAGAAGTTGACAAGGAGTTGTGAGTCGCCCTTGATGATGAGGCGCTTTACCCCCAAGGCGGCAGCAGCTTTGAAGCCTGCTATCAGGCCCTCATATTCTGCTATGTTGTTGGAGACCTTCCCTCCATGCTGGAAGCAGAGCTGCACGACATAGTAGAGCTTGTCCTGAGTGGGAGATATGAGCCCTGCTCCAGCCCCCGCGCCATGTCGCGAGAACGCCCCGTCGAAGTACATGACCCAGCCATCCGGTGCTTCACTTCCAGGGGAAAGCGACTGATCCTCGCCCGCTTCGAGCCCTGGTGCCTCCGTCCATTCTGCCACGAAATCTGCAAGTGCGGCTCCCTTGATGACTCTGGTCGTGCTGAACTCCAGCTGAAATGCTTGCAACTCGATGTTCCATTCAGCAACCCTTCCAGCTGAGTCGGGGCTCCTGAGTACCCTTTCCAAGGGATATGCCGAGACGAACTTGATGGGATGGCCTTGAAAGTAGTGTCGCAGCTTGCGTGAAGCCACTAACAGCGCAAGGAGGAGTTTTGGGGGCATGGGGTATCGCGTCCTTGCGTCCCGCAGCACCGTGCTTACAAAGTACACAGGATGCTCGACGAGGTTGAGGGTGCTGGCATGTCCTACGTTTTCCGGAGGTCGAGATGCCTCCCGAGGCGACGGAGCCCCCAGCACTTGGTCGCCTTGCAGGGCCCCCTCTGCTTTGGGTGCGTCCCCCTGCTGAGGTTGATCTCCATCTGCTGTGGGTGTGGTCTTCTCGAGGCTTTCTTGGCCTTGTTCCGCTTCGGCTGGGGCTACGACCGACGCGGTCTTAGCCCTCACTCCTCCTGTACCGCCACCAGGGCTGCTCTGGTGGAGTAGGATGTGGCTGCATGGTAGAGCACCAAGGGCTCCTGAGGGCGCGGAGCTACCATCACCGGAGGGCTGGTAAGGTACTTCTTGAGATCTTGGAATGCTTTGTCAGCCTCTTCAGTCCATTTGAACGGGCCCTTCTTCCTCATCAGCTTGAAGAAGGGCAGTGCTTGCTCCCCCAGCTTGGAGATGAAGCGTCCCAACACGATTACTCGCCCGGTGAGCTTCTGCATTTCTCTGAGGGTCTTCGGCGGACTCATGTCTTCGACTGCCTTGACCTTCTCTAGGTTAGCCTCGATGCCTCTGTGGGATACGAGGAAGCCCAAGAGCTTGCCCGAGGGGACTCTGAATACGCACTTCTCCGGGTTGAGTCGTAGATCCACTTCACGGAGGCTCGCGAAGGTTTCTTCCAGGTCCTGTATCAGCGTTTTTGCCTCCCGAGACTTCACCACGATGTCATCGACGTAGGCCTCGGCGTTCCTCCCGAGCTGCCGGCCCAAGGCGATGTGCATCAGTCGCTGAAAGGTTGCGCCCGTGTTGCGTAACCCGAACGGCATGCAGGTATAGTAGTATACTCCACACGGGGTCAGGAAGGCCATTTTCTCCATGTCTTCTACCGCCATCTTGATCTGGTGATAGCCCAAGAAGGCATCCAAGAAGCACAACAGGTCACACTCGGCGGTAGAATCGACGATCTGATCGATGCGAGGGAGCGGGAATGGATCTTGTGGGTAGGCCTTGTTGAGGTTGGTGAAGTCGACACACATGCGTTCCTTTCCTCCCTTTTTTGGCACAACAACAGGGTTGGCCAACCATTCAGGATAGCGAACTTGACGAATGATGCCTGCTACCTGTAATTTGCTGGTTTCTTGGACGATGAAGGCCTGCTTCTCAGTGGACTATCGCCTTGCCTTCTGCTTCACGGGACGCATGTTGGGGCATACGTTGAGATGGTGTTCAATCACATCCCTTGGGACCCCTGCTAGCTGATCAGGCTCCCACGCAAACACCTCCTTGTTTGCACGCAGGAACTTCACTAGGGCCTCCTCTTGCTCAGGATCGAGGTTGGCGCCTATGGTGAAGGTGGCGCCAGAGGATCCATCCTCGTCGATGGGTACTTGCTTGGTCTCCGCCTTGTCTTGGGTGAATAGCTGCTTCTTCTTGGTCGGCGCAACCCCCTTGGGCTCGAGGGTATCTGCGCTAGCGGGCTACGCCACCATGGCTGTCTTGAAAGCGAGCTTGAGCGCCTGCAGCGCATCCCTTGTGTCTCCGGACACGGTAAGGACGCCGCTGCTCCCGAGCATCTTCATGAGGTTGTAAGCCGGGTGAGTCGCTGCCATGAACTGGGCCAAGGCTGGGTAGCCAAGGATGGCGTTGTACGGGAGGCCGATGGGGGCGATGTCGAAGTTGACCAGCTCCGTGCAGAAGTTGTTGTGGGTGTCGAAGGTCACCGGGAGGCGGATCTACCCCAGGGAGCCGGTGGAACTGCCTCCAACGCCCGAGAAGGGCCTGCTGGGTTGGACCCGCTCCAGTGGCACGTGGAGGAGGCTGAAGGCCTCCACCGAGAGCACGTTGAGGCCGGCACCACCATCGATGAGGGTCCTGGAGACGGCCGAGTGCATAGCATCGGGAGTGCGCCCAAACAGGCGGTGTTGGAGGGGTGATTGTCCGAGTTGAAGGTCAAATCAGCTTTGGGTGCCACCCAGCCCGGGGGGGGCTTCACGGCGCTTGAGGACGGCACCGATCTGGCGGACGAACGTCTTGACGTGGTGGCTCGAGGGTGGTGCCTGCGATCCGCCCAGGAGGGCTTCGACGACTGGGGGTGCCGGCGCAGCATGATGGGTGAGGAAGAGGTTGCGCCACTCCTCCCAGGAGGCCACAGAAGCCGCTGGCAGGTGGAGCAGCCACATGCGCGGGACGCCGTGAGGGCCATGGGCAGCCAGTTAGCCATGACCCTGTCGTCGCCTCCGACCTTGAGGACGGCTTCTTCATATGCTAGCAGGAAGGCCAGCGGATCGGACGTGCCGTCGTAGCACGGCGGCATGTCCGTCTTGAACTTGTTCAGCTACCGCACCTGTTGCAAGGCGGGAGCCAGGGCTCGGAGCCCCCTTGTTCCCGCGTCGGCGTCGATAGCCGGAGCAGGTGGTGCATTGGCCGCCATGAGGGCGGAGCGCGGTGCTAATGGAGAACAGGTCGATGGAAGGGAGAGCTCCGGCGCACCACTACCTGGCGCACCAAATGTCGGATATTGGGTTCCGGCAGACCCTTAAGGTTCGAACTCTGGGGTGCGCACGAAGATCTTTCCCCTACTGATCTATGTCCAATCACCTCGCGAGAATCTAAGTTAGACGATGAACAACCTCGCGAGAGGTGTTCTTGAGCTGGTGTGATGAACTACTTGGATGAGCTCGATCGCCTCTTTGTCTCATGAGCACTCGATTGGATCTCCCCTTTCCTCTTAGGTGGCTAGTCCTATTTATAGAGGCCCTGGCCCTCTTCCCAAATATTGAGCGGGAAGGGCGCCAACAATGGCCCTTTTGAAGGGGAACATCTAGTACAGGTTATCCTGACTAAAGTTGGTCTTCGGCTGCCAAAGGCACTGGCGATGACGCCGTCTTGGGCTCCATGGTGACCTCCATCCCGCCGCTCTGCTGGTCTTGGTCTGGTTGCACTGAAATGGCAACCTTTGCCTGATGCCTTGGTACTCCACGCATGTGCTTGCCCCCTTTGCACCAAAGAGGAAACAAGGACACTGCGCACGCCCGCCTGGCGCCCGCCCGTTCTCGATCATCACGGCTTGCGTCACGAGCACCTCGCGAGGTACCCTGCCTTGATCTCTCCGCCTCCTCGCAAGCCTTCCTGGCGAGGCCATTCCTGAGGAAGTCGTGTGTCGTCCGCCCCGCGAGGCTTGGCCCCTCGCGAGGGTCTTGAGTCTTGCGCTGATGAAGATGGGCCGTACTGGGCCACCACTCGAGCCACGCCGCAGGCCATAGGCAGGCAAGTCTGGGGACCCCCATTCCGAGAATGCCGACAGTAATAGTAACAATAAAAAATCAGAAGGTAGAAATTGATAAAATGGAGCACAAACGGTATTGCAATGCTTGAAAATGAGGCCTCGGGTCCGTACTTTCACTAGTGCAATCTCTCAACAATGCTAATATAATTAGATCATATAACCATCCCTCAACATGCAATGAAGAATCACTGCAAAGTTCTATCTAGCGGAGGACATAAAAAGAAATTGTTTGTAGGGTACGAAACCATCTCAAAGCTATTCTTTCCGATCAATCTATCCTAGAGTTCGTACTAAAAAAACACCAAGCCATTCTTTTCGATCGATCTATCAAGAGTTCATACTAAGATAACGCCAAATAATTTCAGATTCATAACACTCAATCCAACACAGAGAACCTCAAAGAGTGCCCCAAGATTTCTACCGGAGAAACAAAGACAAGAACATGCATCAAACCTTATGCATAGATTACCCCAATGTCACCTCGGGAATCCGCGAGTTGAGTGCCAAAACAGATATCAAGTGAATCAATATGATACCCCACTGTCACCACGGGTATTCATAGCAAGACATACATCAAGTGTTCTCAAATCCATAAAAGTATTAAATCCGATAAAACAAAATATCAATGGGATAACTCAATTCAGAACAAGATAGAGAGGGGAAAACTCCATATGATCCAACTATATTAACAAAGCTCGCGATACATCAAGATTGCGACATCTCAAGAACACGAGAGAGAGAGAGAGAGAGATTAAACACATAGCTACTCATACAAACACTCAACCCCCGAGGATGGACTACTCCCTCCTCATCATGGTGGCCGCCGGGATGGTGTAGATGGCCACTGGTGATGATTTCCCCCTCCGACAGGGTGCCAGAATGGGTCTAGATTGGTTTTTTGTGGCTACAGAGGACCGCGGCAGTGGATCATATGATCTAGGGTTTTTTCGGGGTTTTTTGTATTTATAGGATTTTTGGGTGTTGGTTTCACGCGAAGAAGGGCCTCGAGGTGAGCACAAGACACCAGGGCACGCATGGGTGGGCTGGCACGCCCTGGTGGGTTGTGCCCACTTCGTGGCTCTTTTGGCCCTCCCACGAAGCTTCTAGTGCCTCTTTTGTTCCAAAAAAATCGTCAAAAAGTTTTGTTGCATTTGGAGAACTTTGATTTCTACACAAAAAACAACACCACGGTAGTTCTACTAAAAACAGCGTCACTGGGTTAGTTTCATGCAAATCATACCATAACCATATAAAATTGTTGAAACATGGCATGAATACTTCATAAATTATAGATACATTGGAGACGTATAGTCACCTCGTCCTTAGCTAGTCTTTGTTTAATCCTCGGCTCCTATTGCGAGTTACAAATATTAGCAACCAAACCAGTATCAAATACCAAAGCGCTACTACGAGCACTAGTAAGGTACACATCAATAACATGTATATCACATATACCTTTGATGATGTTGCCAACCTTCTTATCTGCCAAGTACTTGGGGTAGTTCCGCTACCAGTGACCATTCCCCTTGCAATAGAAGCACTTAGTCTCAGTTTTGGGTCCAGCCTTGGGTTTCTTCACCGGAGCAACAACTGGTTTGCCATTCTTCTTGAAGTTTCCTTTATTTTCCTTGCCTTTCTTCTTGAAACTGCTGGTCTTATTGACCATCAATCCTTGATGTTCTTTCTTGATTTCTACCTCCGCGTCCTTAAGTATTGCGAATAGCTCGGGGAGCATTTTCTCCATCCCTTGCATATTATAGTTCATCACAAAACCCTTATGGCTTGGTGGCAGTGATTGGATAACTTTGTCAAACGCTGACTTATTTGGAAGATTAACTCCCACTTGATTCAAGCGATTGTAGCACCCAAACACTTTCAACACATGCTCACTAACTGAGTTGTTCTCCTCCATCTTGCAGCTAAAGAACTTGTTGGAGGTGTCATACCTCTCAACCCGGGCATGAGCCTGAAATACTAATTTCAGCTCCTGGAACATATCATATGCTCTATGGTGCTCAAAATGTCTTTGGAGCCCCGACTCTAAGCCGTAAAGCACGGCGTGCTGAACTATCGAGTAGTCATCAAAACATGCCTGCCAGATGAGCTATTGATCTACAACATAATTTGCAAAGACAATTTAGACTATGTTCATGTTAATTAGTTCAGTTAGTAAAATTACTAGTGAACTCCCACTTAAATAAACATCCCTCAAGTTGTCTAAGTGTTTACATGATCCATATCAACCAATCTATGTTCGATCATCATGTGAGATGGGGTGGTCATCAACGGTGAACATCTCTGTCGGTGTACATAAGTATGGGCCCTTCTGTACCCCTTACTTGTGCTCGGGCAGTCGTAGCCACACCTGTGGCAAGGCTTGGCAGGGTAGTAGAAGAAAGAATGCAAGACTACCAAGACAGCATTCAAGCTAGTGAATAAAGAGCAGAAGACAAGCTAGACCTCCCTCGGCAATACCCTTGCCAGGGCGGCTACATAGCCCCAGCGAGAGCCTTGCCAGGGCGGCTTGCGAGGCACCAGCGAGGCCACCACCCTTGAAGCCGAGAGCTCTCGCACCATCGAGAACATCAAGGCCTAGACTCAGGGGCGCGTGCATAGTAGCATGCAGATCTTTGTGAAGACTGGTGACCTGCAGGCCTACATGGAGACCAGAAGACAAAGACCCCCGGCAAGGCTCTTGCCGGGGACGACTGCGAGGCCCCGGGAAGACCCTTGCCGGGGACAAATCCAGGGCCACAGCTGGGCCCATGCCCGACAAGGCTCCATCGTCGTGCCGTCGTTCCAGCACAACGACTAGCTCGCCCAACAGGCAAGCAGCTGCGTTGGGTGGCGTCAGATCTTCGTCAGGATCCTTCCACCACCCCAGCATGGCAACTAGCAAGCTAGCCTGGCGTTGCATGCCGCGACATCTTGGGTGCGTGTCAAGATGGGGCGAGGCGCTAATGGACGGGACGAGTCCTTTTCCCATCCCCGATAAAGTTAGGGACACATAGGCAGCGCATTTAATGCGTTTTGTCCTAAGATGGCAAAGATAAGCATGCTCACTGTAGCTACTTTACACCTTCTGTGTGCCCCTGTGGCAATCCCTTTGACATATAAAAGGAGGCCCAAGGCGTACTGGAGCAGGATTCGGACTTTTTGGGCTAGCAGGCTTTGCAGCTAGCTCAAGAACACTAAATGTACACTCAAAGAAGGACTAGGGTTTTACGCTCCACAACGGCCCGAACCTGGGTAAAAACCCCGTCGTGTTGATCACTAAACTTGCTTTTTGCACAATCTTTGCTGCCCGCCAACCATAGAAGGGATCCTCGTGATCCCATAGGTGTCATTGCACCGACAATCTCCATGTTGATCATATCTACTATATGACTCATGTTTGACCTTTCAGTCTGCTATGTTCCGAAGCCATTTCTATTCAAGCTAGGATCGTCAAGTTTAACCCAAGTATTCCGCATGTGTAAAACTGGATTCCACCCGTTGTATGTGAACCTAGAGTCTATCACACCCAGTCATTACGAGGTGTCTCAAAACGACAAACTATCGCAACAGTGCATACTTAGGGAGAACACTTTTATCTTGAAATTAAGTGAAGGGATCATCTTATAATGCTACCATCGTCCTAATCAAAATAAGATGTATAAAAGATAAACATCACATGCAATAAAAATGTGTGACATGATATGGCCATTATCATCTTGTGCCTTTGATCTCCATCTCCAAAGCACCAGCATGATCTCCATCGTCACCAGCATGACACCATGATCTCCATCATCCTTTCGTCACGTGGTTGTCTCCCCAACTATTGCTTCTACAACTATTGCTAACGCATAGCGATAAAGTAAAGCAATTATATGGTGTTATTTGTTGACACGAAGGTCATACAATAAATTAAAACAACCCTATGGCTCTTGCCGGTTGCCTTACTCATCGACATGCAATTCGTGAACCTATTACAAAACATGATCATCTCATACATCAACATATATCACATCATGTTTTGGCCATACCACATCACAACATGCCCTGCAAAGACAAGTTAGATGTCCTCTACTTTGTTGTTGCAATTTTTACGTGGCTGATAGGGAGAACTATAAGAACCATTCTTATCTACGCAAAACCACAACAATTATATACAAGTTGTCTTCTAACCTTCTACAAGGACCGCCCTCGTCATATCAGATTCAACTAAAGTGGGAGAGACAGACACCCGCAAAGCCACTTTTATGCAATACAAGTTGCATATCAAACAGTGGAACCAGTCTCATGTGCGTGGACATGTAAGGTTTGTCCGTTCCGCTTCATCCCACAATACCGCCGAATCCAAATAAGACAATGGAAGTAAGCAATTTGAACATCAACGCCCACAACTTCTTTGTGTTCTACTCGTGCATATACATCTACGCATAGACCTAGCTCTGATACCACTGATGGGGAACGAAGCATGAAAATAAAAAAATCCTACGAACACCCAAGATCTAATCTAGGAGATGTATAGCAACAAGAGGGGAGTGGTGTCTACATACCCTTGTAGACCGGAAGCATTAACAAATAGAGATCATGGTTGGTGTAGTCGTACTCGCGTCGCGATCCAATCCAATCCAAGTACCGCACGTGCAGCTGCTATGTCTTGAGCTTGCGTTGGTTTTCCTTGAAGAGGAAAGGGTGATGCAGCACAGTAGCGTAAGTATTTCCCTCAGTTTTTGAGAACCAAGGTATCAATCCAGTAGGAGGCTCCTCAAAAGTCCCATGCACCTACACAAACAAACAAGAACTCGCAACCAACGCAATAAAGGGGTTGTCAATCCCTTCACGACCACTTGCGAAAGTGAGATCTGATAGAGATAATATGATAAGATAAATATTTTTGGTATTTTTATAATATAGACCGGAAAAGTAAAATATGCAAATAAAAGTAGATTGAAAGCTTATATGATAAGAGATAGACCCGGGGGGCATAGTTCCACTAGTGGCTTCTCTCAAGATAGCATAAATATTACGGTGGGTGAACAAATTACTGTCGAGCAATTGATAGAAAAGCGAATAATTATGAGATTATCTAGGCATGATCATGTATATAGGCATCACGTCCGTGAAATGTAGACCGACTCCTGCCTGCATCTACTACTATTACTCCACACATCGACCGCTATCCAGCATGCATCTAGAGTATTAAGTTCATAAAGAACAGAGTAACGCATTAAGAAAGATAACATGATGTAGAGGGATAAACTCATGCAATATGGTATAAACCCCATCTTTTTATCGTCGATGGCAACAATACAATACGTGCCTTGCTGCCCCTGCTGTCACTGGGAAAGGACACCACAGGATTGAACCCAAAGCTAAGCACTTCTCCCATTGCAAGAAAGATCAATCTAGTAGGGCAAACCAAACTGATAATTCGAAGAGACTTGTAAAGATAAATTAATCACACATAAAAGAATTCAGAGGAGATTCAAATATTTCTCATAGATAAACTTGATCATAAACCCACAATTCATCGCATCTCGACAAACACACCGCAAAAAGAGTTACATCGAATAGATCTCCAAGAAGATCGAGGAGAACTTTGTATTGAGATTCAAAGAGAGAGAAGAAGCCATCTAGCTAATAACTATGGACCCGAAGGTTTGTGGTAAACTACTAACAACTCATCGGAAGGCCTTGGAGATGATGTAGAGGCCCTCCATGGTCGATTCCCCCTCTAACGGAGCACCGGCGAAGGCTCCAACATGGGATCTCGCGGATACACAAGGTTATGGCGGTGGAAATAGTTTTTCATGGTGCTACTCGATGGTTTTGGGGTACATGGGTATATATAGGAGGAAGAAGTAGGTCGGTGGACGCTCGAGGGACCCACGAGAGTGGGGGGTGCGCCTACCTGTAGGGGGCGTGCCGGGCACCCTCGTGGCCGCCTCCTCTGTTGCTTGACATCCACTCTAAGTCCCCTGGATCATGTTTGTTCCAAAAAGATCGCTCCCGAAGGTTTCATTCCGTTTGGACTCCGTTTGATATTCCTTTTCTTCGAAACACTGAAATAGGCACACAAAAAACAGCAATTCGGGTTGGGCCTCCGGTTAGTAGGTTCGTCCCAAAAATGATATAAAAGTGTAAAGTAAAGCCCATAAACATCCAAAACGGGTAATATAATAGCATGGAACAATCAAAAATTATAGATACGTTGGAGATGTATCAAGCATCCCCAAGCTTAATTCCTGCTCGTCCTCGAGTAGGTAAATAATAAAAATAGATTTTTTGATGTGGAATGCTACCTAGCATAATTCTCAATGTAATTTTTTTATTGTGGCATGATTGTTCAGATCCAAATGATTCAAAATAAAAGTTCATATTGACATAACAAATAGAAATACTTCAAGCATACTAATCAAAGCAATCATGTCTTCTGAAAATAACATGGCTAAAGAAAGTTCATTCCTACAAAATCATATAGTTAGGCTATGCTTCATTTTCATCACACAAAAATGCTCCCATCTTGCACAACCCCGATGACAAGCCAAGAAATTTTTTCGTACTTAAATATCTCAAACTTTTTTCAACTTTCATGCAATACATGAGCGTGAGCCATGGATATAGTACTATGGGTTGAATAGAATATGATGATGGAGGTTGTGTGGAGAAGACAAGAAAGGAGAAAGTCTCATATTGACGAGGATAATCAACGGGCTATGGAGATTCCCATCAATTGATGTCAACATGAGGAGTAGGGATTTCCATGCAACGGATGCACGACAGCTATACATGTATGAAATCTCAACAAAAGAAACTAGTGGGTGTACATCCAACTTGCTTTCCCACGAAGACCTACGGCATTTTGTAGGAAGCCCATCGTAGGAATATACAAGCCAAGTTCTATAATGAAAAATTCCCACTAGTATATGAAAGTGACAACATAAAAGCCTTTCTATATGAAGAACATGGTGCTACTTTGAAGCACAAGTGTGGAAAAGGATAGTAATATTGCCCCATTTTTTAATTTTTTTTGGGCCTTTCTTTTTTTATTTTGCCTTTCTCTCTCTTTTTTTTATTTGGGGACAATGCTCTAATAGTGATGATCATCACACTTCTATTTATTTACTACTCATGAATTACAACTCAAAACTAGAACAAGATATGACTCTATATGAATGCCTCCGGCGATGTACCGGGATGAGCAATGAATCAAGAGTAACATGTATGAAAAATTATGCATGGTGGCTTTGCCACAAATACGATGTCAACTACATGATCATGCAAGGCAATATGACAATGATGATGCGTGTCATGATGATGAACGGAAGGTGGAAAGTTGCATGGCAATATATCTCGGAATGGCTATGGAAATGCCATAATAGGTAGGTATGGTGGCTGTTTTGAGGAAGATATAAGGAGGTTTATGTGTGATAGAGCGTATCGTATCATGGGGTTTGGATGCACCGGCAAAGTTTGCACCAACTCTCAGGGTGAGAAAGGGCAATGCACGGTACCGAAGAGGCTAGCAATGATGGAAGGGTGAGAGTGCGTATAATCCATGGACTCAACATTAGTCATAAAGAACTCATATACTTATTGCAAAAATCTACAAGTCATCAAAAACCAAGCACCACGCGCATGCTCCTAGGGGGATAGATTTGTAGGAAAAGACCATCGCTCGTCCCTGACCGCCACTCATAAGGATGACAATCTAAGAACACCTCATGTTTCAAATTTGTTACACAACTTTTACCATACGTGCATGCTACGGGACTTGCCAACTTCAACACAAGCATTCTTTAAATTCATAATCACCCAAGTAGCATGACTCTAATATCACCACCTCCATATCTCAAAAAATTATCAAGTATCAAATTGATCATAGCATCCAATTCACTTCCTATGATAGTTTTTATTATACCCAACTTGGATGCCCATCATTCTAGGACCAATTTTATAACCATAGCAAATACCATGCTGTTCTAAGAGACTCTCAAAATAATATAAGTGAAGCATGAGAGATTAACAATTTCTACAAAATAAAACCACCGCCGTGCTCTAAAAGATATAAGTGAAGCGCTAGAGCAAAAACTATTTAGCTCAAAAGATATAAGTGAAGCACATAGAGTATTCTAATAAAATCCAATCAAGTGGGCTTATCCCAAAAGGTGTGTACAGCAAGGATGATTGTGGTAAAGTAAAAATCAAATACTAATATCATACAAGACGCTCCAAGCAAAACACATATCATGTGGCAAATAAAAATATAGCTCCAAGTAAAGTTACCAATAGACGAAGATGAAAGAGGGGATGCCTTCCGGGGCATCCCCAATCTTAGGATTTTGGTTATCCTTGAATATCTTGGGGTGCCATGGGCATCCCCAAGCTTAGGCTCTTTCCACTCCTTATTCCATAGTCCATCAAATCTTTACCCAAAACTTGAAAACTTCAGAACACAAAACTCAACAGGAAATCTCATAACCTCCGTTAATGCAAGAAAGAAAAAACCACCACATAAGGTACTGTAATGAACTCATTCTTTATTTATATTGGTGTTAAACCTACTGTATTCTAACTTCTCTATGGTTCATACCACTTAATAATAGCCATAGATGCATCAAAATAAGCAAACAACACACGAAAAACAGAATCTGTCAAAAACAGAACAGTATGTAGCAATCTGTAACTCCCGAATACTTCTGGAACTCTAAAAATCCTACATAATTAGGAAGTCCTAGGAAATTTTTCTATTAATCTACAGCAAAACGAATCAACGCAAAATCACATTTCTGTGAATTACTAAAATAATTTTCGTGCGTGCAAAGTTTTTGTTTTTCAGGAGAATCAAATTAACTATCACCATAGGTTATCCTATAGGTTCTACTTGGAACAAACACTAAATTAAACATGAAAACACATCTAAACAGAAGGTAGATGAAAAATTTATTACTAAGCAGAAGAAAAAAACAAAAAACAAAAATAAAATTGGGTTGCCTCCCAACTAACGCTATTGTTTAACGCCCCAAGCTAGGCATAAAAGCGAGGATAGATCTAAGTAGTGCCATCTTTGGCATTCAATTCATAAGTAGCTCGCATGATAGATTCATAAGGTAATTTAACTTCCTTTTTTGGAAAGTCCTCCATGCCTTTTCTTAATGGAAATTGGAATCTAACATTCCCTTCCTTCATATAAATAGTCGCACCAATCGTTCTAAGGAAAGGTCTACCAAGAATAATAGGACATGAAAGATTGCAATCTATGTCAAGAATGATAAATTCTATGGGCACACAGTTCCTATTTTCAACAATAAGAACATCATTGATCCTTCCCATAGGCTTCTTATTGGTAGAATCCGCAAGGTGCAAATTTAAAGAGCAATCACATAAGGTTTTCGGAATCGTGGAAACACTAGCACCCAAATCACACAAAGCATAACACTCATGATCTTTAATTTTAATCTTTATAGTGGGTTCCCACTCATCATTAAGTTTTTTAGGTATAGAAACTTCCAAATTAAGTTTTCATCATAAGATTGCATCAAGGCATCAACAATATGTTTGGTAAAAGCTTTATTTTGACTATAAGCATGCGGAGAATTCAACACGGATTGCAACAAGGAAATACAATCTACTAGAGAACAATTATCATAATTAAATTCCTTGAAATCCAAGATAGTGGGTTCAATGCTATTTAAAGTCTTGACCTCTCTAATCCCACTTTTACCAAATTTAGCATCAAGATCTTAAAACTCCGAATCATTGGGACGCCTTTTAACTAAAGTTGACTCATATCCAGTCCCATCATTATTAAGATTCATATTGCAAAACAAATATTTAATAGGGGACACATCAATAACTTTTAGATCTTCATCATTATTTTCATGGAAACTAGAAGAACACGCTTCTACAAAGCAATCTTTTTTAGCACGCAATCTAGCGGTTCTTTCTTTGCACTCATCAATGGAAATTCTCATAGCTTTGAGAGACTCATTAATATCATGCTTAGGAGGAGTAGATCTAAGTTTCAAAGAATCTACATCAACCAAAAGTCTATCAATGTTCCTATCCAAATCATCTACTTTAAGCAATTTTTCTTCAAGGAAGGCATTAAAATTCTTTTGGGAGATCATAAATTCTTTAATGATATTCTAAAAATCAGAGGGCATCTTATTAAAATTACCATAATAATTAGTGTAGGAATTTCCATAATTATTAGAGGAATTACTAGGGAACGGTCTAGGATTAAAGTTTCCTCTATAAACATTGTTACCAAAATTATTCCTACCAACAAAATTCACATCCATAGGTTCATTATTAGTCTCAATCAAAGTAGACAAAAGCATATCATTGGGAACAATAGAAGCACTCTTAGTAGCAAACAATTTCATAAGTTCATCCATCTTTCCACTCAAAACATTAATTTCTTCTATAGCATGCACTTTTTTACTAGTAGATCTTTCGGTGTGCCATTGAGAATAATTAGCCATAATGTTATCAAGGGGTTTAGTAGCTTCTCCTAAGGTGATTTCCATAAAAGTGCCTCCCGCGGCTGAATCTAAAAGATTTCTAGAAGCAAAATTCAAGCCGGCATAAAAATTTTGTATGATCATCCATAAATTCAAACCATGAGTAGGGCAATTATGAATCAACAATTTCGTTCTTTCCCAAGATTGGGCAACATGCTCATGATCAAGTTGTTTAAAATTCATAATATCGTTCCTAAGAGAGATGATCTTAGCAGGAGAAAAATACTTAGAGATAAAAGCATCTTTGCACTTATTCCATTAATCAATACTATTCATAGGCAAAGACGAAAACCAAACTTTAGCACGATCTCTAAGTGAAAACAGAAATAACTTCAATTTAACAATATCATTATCCGTATCTTTCTTCTTTTGCATCTCACACAAATCAACAAAGCTATTTAGATGGGTAGCGACATCTTCACTAGGAAGGCCAGAGAATTGATCTTTCATAACAAGATTCAGCAAAGCAGCATTGATTTCACAAGACTCGACATCATTAAGAGGAGCAATCGGAGTACTAAGGAAATCATTATTATTTTTATTCAAAAAGTCAAACAATTTGGTATTCTCTTGCGCCATCGCGACAAGTAATCCAACACACAACCAAACAAAAAGGCAAGCGAAAGAGAGAGGGGTTTGAGAAAGAGAGGGCAAATAAAACGGCAAGGGTGAAGTGGGGGAGAGGAAAACGAGAGGCAAAATGGCAAATAATGTAATGTGAGGGAGATGAGTTTGTGATGGGTACTTGGTATGTCTTTACTTGAGCGAAGACCTCCCCGGCAACGGTGCCAGAAATCCTTCTTGCTACGTCTTGAGCTTGCGTTGGTTTTCCTTGAAGAGGAAAGGGTGATGCAGCACAGTAGCGTTAGTATTTCCCTCAGTTTTTGAGAACCAAGGTATCAATCCAGTAGGAGGCTCCTCAAAAGTCCCACGCACCTACACAAACAAACAAGAACTCACAACCAACGCAATAAAGGGGTTGCCAATCCCTTCACGGCCACTTGCGAAAGTGAGATCTGATAGAGATAATATGATAAGATAAATATTTTTGGTATTTTTATAATATAGATTGGAAAAGTAAAAGATGCAAATAAAAGTAGATTGAAAGCTTATATTATAAGAGATAGACCCGGGGGCCATAGATTTCACTAGTGGCTTCTCTCAAGATAGCATAAGTATTTACGGCGGGTGAACAAATTACTGTCGAGCAATTGATAGAAAAGTGAATATTTACGAGATTATCTAGGCATGATCATGTATATAGGCATCACGTCCGTGACAAGTAGACCGACTCCTGCCTGCATCTACTACTATTACTCCACACATCGACCGCTATCCAGCATGCATCTAGAGTATTAAGTTCATAAAGAACAGAGTAACGCATTAAGAAAGATGACATGATGTAGAGGGATAAACTCATGCAATATGATATAAACCCCATCTTTTTATCCTCGATGGCAACAATACAATACATGCCTTGCTGCCCCTGATGTCACTAGGAAAGGACACCGCAAGATTGAACCCAAAGCTAAGCACTTCTCCCATTGCAAGAAAGATCAATCTAGTAGGCCAAACCAAACAAATAATTCGAAGAGACTTACAAAGATAACTTAATCACACATAAAAGAATTCAGAGGAGATTCAAATATTTGTCATAGATAAACTTGATCATCAACCCACAATTCATCGGATCTCGACAAACACACTACAAAAAGAGTTACATCTAATAGATTTCCAAGAAGATCGAGGAGAACTTTGTATTGAGATTAAAAGAGAGAGAAGAAGCCATCTAGCTAATAACTATGGACCCGAAGGTCTGTGGTAAACTACTCATACCTCATCTGAAGCCCTTGGAGATGATGTAGAGGCCCTCTGTGGTCGATTCCCCCTCCGGCGGAGCACCGACGAAGGCTCCAAGATGGGATCTCGCGGATACAGAAGGTTACGGCGGTGGAAATAGTTTTTTGTGGTGCTTCTCGATGGTTTTGGGGTACGTGGGTATATATAGGAGGAAGATGTAGGTCGGTGGACGCTCGAGGGGCCCACGAGGGTGGGGAGCGCGCCCACTTGTAGGGGGCATGCCGGGCACCCTCGTGGCTGCCTCCTCTGTTGCTTGGCGTCCACTCCAAGTCCCCTGGATCACGTTTGTTCCAAAAAGATCACTCCCGAAGGTTTCATTTTGTTTGGACTCCGTTTGATATTCCTTTTCTTCGAAACACTGAAATAGGCAAAAAAAACAGCAATTCATGCTGGGCCTCCAGTTAGTAGGTTAGTCCCAAAAATGATATTAAAGTGTAAAGTAAAGCCCATAAACATCCAAAACGGGTAATATAATAGCATGGAACAATCAAAAATTATAGATACGTTGGAGACGTATTAGCAGCACCTCCGAGTTTAGCACACATAACGCTCAGCACTGTCCTATTGTTCTTGATCTAGCAAGTGAGGGATAGGAGGTAGACGAGAACTAAACCAACACGACGGCGCGGTGGTGGTGGTGGCAGCGGAACTCCGGCAGGGCTTCGCCAAGCGCGTACCGGTGAAACGTGGGAGGAGTTGGGAGACGTAACAGTGGGTCGAAGGGGGTTGGCCCCAACGCCTCCCCACGTTTATATAGGCGCGGAGGGTGCTGCTGGCTTGCTCTCTAAGTCCCTACGGTCATTGTTCAAAGGGGGAGGAAGGAAATCCCTCCTTTCCTTCCCACCGATCGCTATCCCCGTTTTTAGGGATTCCGATCTTATCCCTTCCGGATATGATACTATTCCTTTAAGGGAGGATCTTGGAGCGCCTAGACCAGGGATGTGGGGACTTTCCCCACCACCCACGTTCATGTGGGTCCCCCAAAGCAGGTGGTCCCCACTCCAAAACCTTCTAGAACCTTCCCGGTACAATACAAAAAAACTCGAACTTTTTCCGATACCCCGATAAGAACTTTCCATATATGAATCTTTACCTCCGGACCATTCCAGAGCTCCTCGTGATGTCTTGGATCCCATATGGGACTCCAAAACAACCTTCGGATTTTCCACTATAAATATCTCAACACTACCCTAGCGCTACCGAATGTTAAGCGTGCAACCCTACGGGTTCAAGAATCATGCAGGCATGACCAAGACTTGTCTCCGGTCAATAACCAATAGAGGCACATGGATGCCCATATTGATTCCTACATATTCAACGAAGATCTTTATCGGTTGAACCACGATGTCAAGGATTCAGTCAATCTCGTACGCAATTCCCTTTGTCCGGCGATATGTTACTTGCCCGAGATTCGATCGTCGGTATATCCATACCTAGTTCAATCTCGTTACTAGCAAGTATCTTTACTCGTTTATTAATACAAGATCACGTGACTAAACTCATTAGGCACATGAAGCTTCTTATGATGTTGTATTACCGAGAGGGCCCAGAGATATCTCTCCATCACATAGAGTGAAAAATCCCAATCTCGATCCACACAACCCAACAAACACCTTCGGAGATACCTGTAGAGCACCTTTATGACCACCCAGTTACGAAGTGATGTTTGATAGCACACAAGGCATTCCTCTGGTATCCGAGATTGCATTATCTCATGGTCGAAGGAACAAATACTTGACATGAAGAAAGCTATAGCAAATAACTAAATGATATGATGCTAAGCTTACGGTTGGGTCGGTCCATCACATCATTCTCCTAATGATGTGATCCCGTTATCAAATGACAACTCATGTCAATGGTTAGGAAACCTTAACCATATTTGATCAACGAGCTAGTCTAGTAGAGGCTTACTAGGGACACGGTTTTGTCTATGTATTCACACATGTATTTAAGTTTTCGGTCAATACAATTCTAGCATGAATAATAAAAATTTATCATGAATGAGAAATATGATAATAACCAATTTATTATTGCCTCTAGGGCATATTTCCAACAGTCTCCCACTTACACTAGAGTTAATAATCTAGTTCACATCGCTATGTGATCAACCCCTAATGAGTTCTGGGGTTTGATCATGTTTTGCTTGTGAGAGAGGTTTTAGTCAACGGGTCTGCAACATTCATATCCGTGTGTACTTTGCAAATCGCTATGTCATACTGTAGATGCTGCTACCACGCCCACTTGGAGCTATTCCAAATGACCGCTCCACTATACGTATCCATTTGAGACTCAGAGTCATCCGGATCGGTGTCAAAGCTTGCATCGACGTAACCCTTTACAACGAACTCTTTATCACCTCCATAACCGAGAAACATTTCCTTAGTCCTCTTTAGGCACCTAAGGAGATTTTTGACCGACGTCCAGTGATCCACTCCTTGATCACTTTGTACACCCATGCTAGACTCATGGCTAGGCACACATCAGGTTTGGTACACAACATGTCATACATTATAGAGCCTATGGCTAAAGCATAGGGAACGACCTTCATCCTTTCTCTTTCTTCTGTTGTGGTTGAGCTCTGAGTCTTACTCGACTTCACCCCTTACTATACAGGAAAGAACTCCTTTGACTAGTCCATTTGGAACTCCTTCGAAATCTTGTCAAGGTATATGCTATGTGAAAGTCTTATCAGGTGTCTTGATCTATCTTTGTATGTGCAGTGGAGGACATAGAATACGGGAGGTGAGCCGAAGGGGACCACCTATTGGGCGCCGAATGAGCCAACGGGTGCTCAGTGTAGCACGCTAGTGGGAATCGAACACACTCCTTTAAGTTTCACATCGTGGTTGGCTAACCATAAGAGCTACTATGACCTAGTGACCTATTGCAGCACATATGGATTAAGAACACAATCCTAGCCGCACTATTTAAAAAAGGGATTTCTTTCCAAAAATAAAAATGAATAAAATTGGAATGTCCATAGATTTCAAAACACATCATAAATTAGAAAAAGGTTCTTGTATTCAACAAAGATATTGATATTGAAAAAAGTTCACCAAATTTGAAAATAATTTCATCAAAACTGGAAAAAAAATTGATTGATTTTGATAGAAAGATCATCAACTTAAATTAAAGTTCATCGATTTCGACAAAGCTCATTGAATTTGAAAATAAGTTCATCACATTTGGAAAAAGTTCAGTGAATTTAGTAAAAAAAAAGTACATCGAATTTGAAAAAAGCACATCATTTTTTAAAAAAGTACACCAAAACTTTAAAAACATTCAGAGATTTTTAAAAAGTTTCATCATTTTTTAGAAAAAGTTCATCGTATTTGACAAAAGTTCACAATTTTTTAAAAAGCACCAATTTTTAGAAAAAGTTCACCAAAAATTTTAAGACCTTCAGAGATTCATAAAAGTTCCTCATTTTTTTAGAAAAAGTTCATCGAATTTGACAAAAGTTCACAATTTTTTTTGAAAGTTCACCGATTTTTAGAAAAAGTTCATTGATAATGAAAAAAATCATTAGTTTTGAAAAAGTTTCATGATTTTATAAAAAAATGTCACTATTGAAAAAGGAAAATTGCCAATTTTTTAAAAAAATTGAGTATTTGGCATATGAAAAATAATAAGAATAAAGAGAATAAATTCAAAAAAATAAAAACGAGAGTTTCACAACTGCAAAAAATTGATGAGGACATGAATACCATTGTTACACCCACAGCCCCTGCTGCTATACATACTAGACCAATTATGAGAGCTCGCGCACGCCAATTAAGAAAGATGAACCTTGGAGCAAGTTCAAGCATGGAGATGATGGCATGCGCAAGGGGAACAAGAATGAAGTTTCAAGTGATGATTTCAGGACTTTGAAGCTACCATAATGAGTGCATGAAGGCTTGGACAAAATATACAAGATGCAACTTCCAAAATTTCATCTAGAGGCTATTATAGGTGATGCGTCGCGTTATTATTGTCCAGGCCCATATAATTTCGAGATACTTGAGTATAGATGTATGTCTTGTGATGGGATATCTATGGTGACAATGGGATGTTCTGTTGATCCTCTTGATGTATGTTTTGGTTATCAACTTGCGGATTCCCGTGGTGACATTGGGGTAATCTATGGATAGGGGTTGATGCATGTTTTCATATTCCTTTCTCCGGTAGAAATCTTAGGATTCTCATGAAGTTCTTTGTGTTGGTTTGAATATTATGAATCTGAAGTTGTTTGATGCATATCGTATAATTGACCCACAGATACTTGTGGTGACATTGGAGTATCTAAGTGACGTTAGGCTTGCATGATGTGTGTCATATGGTGTTATTTTACTACGAACTCTAGGGTTGTTTGTGACACCTATAGGAATAGCCCAATGGATTGATCGGAAAGAATAACTTTGAGGTGGCTTCATACCCTACAAGCAATTTCATCTTATGTTCTCCGGGATAGGAACTTTGGAGTGATTCTTCGTTGCACGTTGATGCATTGTTATATGATTTAATTATGTTATCATTGTTGAGAGAACTTGCACTAGTGAAAGTACGAAACCTAGGCCTTGTTTCCAAGCATTGCAATACCATTTTCGCTCAATTTTGTGACTTGCTACCTTGCTGTTTTTTATATTTTCAGATTACAAAAACCTATCTCTACTATCCATATTACGCTAGTATTGCCATCTCTTTGCCGAACTAGTGCACCTATGCAATTTACCATTTTATTGGGTGTGTTGGGGACACAAGAGACTCTTTGTTACTTGGTTGCAGGGTTGTTTGAGAGAGACCATCTTCATCCTACGCCTCCCATATATTGATAAACCTTAGGCCATCCACTTGAGGGAAATTTGGTACTATCCTACAAAACTCTGCGCTTGGAGGCCCAACATGAGTCTACAAGAAGAAGGTTGCGTAGTAGACATCGGCTTCCAACTAGCAAAAGTAGTACCATCAATGTAAGGACCTCTATGGTGGCAATTTCCCTCTCTAGATGCCATGCTCTTCTAGGTTTTGAAACCAAGGCTATGATCACCAAAGCTATGGAAGTCAAGGCAAATGGAGACCGAAGCTCGGATACCACTTGTAGGATTGAAAGTAGGTCTAGAGGGGGGTGATTAGACTACTTGACCGAATAAAAATCTATCATTTTCCCAATTTTAGTTGTGGGCAGACTTTAGCAATTAGCACAAGTCAAGCAATCAACCTACACATGCAGTTCTAAAAGTGTAGCAGTGGAAAGTAAATCATTGCATATCAAGGTAAAGGGAAGCGTTAGAAAGTGCGAATGCAATGATGACACGGAGATTTTTGGCGTGGTTCCGATAGGTGGTGCTATCATACACCCACGTTGATGGAGACTTCAACCCACGAAGGGTAACGGTTGCGCAAGTCCATAGAGGGCTCCACCCATGAAGGGTCCACGAAGAAGCAACCTTGTATATCCCACCATGGCCATCGCCCATGAAGGACTTGCCTCACTCGGATAGATCTTCATGAAGTAGGTGATCTCGTTGCCCTTACAAACTTCTTGGTTCCACTCCACAATCTTGCCGGAGGCTCCCAAGCGACACCTAACCAATCTAGGAGACACCACTCTCCAAAAGGTAATAGATGTTGTGTTGATGATGAACTCCTTGCTCTTGTGCTTGAAATGATAGTCTTCCCAACACTCAATTCTCTCTTGCAGATTGGATATGGTGGAAAGATGATTTGCGTGGAAAGCAACTTGGGGAAGGCTAGATATCAAGAATCTTGTGGTAGAATTGGAATATCTTGATCTCAACACATGAGTAAGTGGTTCTCTCCCAGAACATGTATGCTAGAAGTGTAGGCATGTTCTGATGACTCTCTCTCATATGAAGAAGGGGGTGGAGGGGTATATATAGCCTCCACACAAAATCCAACCGTTACACTCATTTGACCCAACTCGGTAAGGCCGAATCGATGAACTCGGTCAGACCGAATTGATGAACTCGGTGAGACCAATTTAGTTCAAAATGTGAACATTAGGAATCTCAGTGGGACCGACTGGAACAACTCGGTGGGACCGATGTGCTAGGACTTAGGGCAAACATTAACTCGGTGAGACCGAAGTGAAGCAATAAGGAAATAGAGAAAATGTCAAGCCAACTCGGTGAGACCGATCGCTATTTCGGTGAGACCAAAATAATTGCAACACGCAATAGAGACTTGGCAAGGCTATCTCGGTGAGATTGAGATCTGTATCGGTGTGATCGAACTGTTAGGGTTTTTGGTAGTGGCTATGTCATATGAACTCGATGGCGCCGGATAGAAAGAATCGGTGGGGCCGAGTTGGAGTTTAGGGTTTTGACATATCTGGAATGAAAAAGTGGTTGAGGGCTTTGGAGCAATATCACTAAGCAGTTTGAGCAAGCAAGCCATTAAGAAACACATCACCCCCTTTCAATAGCATTGGCTTTCCTATGGACTCAATGTGATCTTGGATCACTAAAAATATAAATGAAGAGTCTTGAGCTTTTGCCAATATGTGTCCTTAGCATTTTGAGGGGTCCACATCTCTAATCCATGCCAAGCCATTCATTGAACTTTTTGAAATATTAAACTTGAATGGATATTAGTTTAACGAGCTATTTGTTGTTATGAATTACCAAAACCACCCGAGGATTAGTCGCACTTTCAGCAATAGGTCATCTAGCATGAACACAGGGCAATCATATGCTTTTGCCTTCAAATGCATTTCCAAGGGTATGCGCCTGATCGTCTACTCAATATAAATAAGTTGCAAGAGCCCCTTGTTATATAACTTACCATTAGTATAGATGCCTACCAAGACTTCTATGTTTATCATCCTTTTGGATCTTATGTAATCCCCTAAGACCATGCTATGTATTCAACTGTCGGTTATTTGCTGCTTAGACTGTTGTGTGGTATGCTTTTGAAACAACCATGATGAAAGAAATATATGCTTTCGCCTTCAAGTGCACGTCCAAAGGCCTCTGCATGATTGTCTATCCAATATAAGCAGAGCACAAGAGTCCTTTTCTACATGACTTAGTATTACTACTATGAAGAGTTGGCTCAGAGAAGTTGTTCTGAGCATCCAACAATACATCTATCTAACATATCTCTGGCTATCTACATGCCTTGCTCATAACATTGTAAATTATCGTTCGCAAGCTTCTTAGAGAACATGTATCAAGAGCAACCATATATCTATCATCAATATGTACTTATTTCCACATGTTTCATTTTGTGTTTACATATTTTAATGCACACTCTTTCAATACTTGGCTTGCACTCGGCCTTTGCACCATGGGCGCAACGGGTCATCTAGTTATTATTAAGGAGAGTAAAATTGAGCTCTTTCCCAACCCTCTCACACCCTCAATAATTTTGGCCGTCAGATCTCATGTGTAGATCGTTTATGATCATTCGGTCATTGTGGGTTGGGCTATCCAGAGGGTAGTAAATTGGGCTTGCAGGGGGCCTGGCTCCCGCACGAACCCCATCGAGCAAGTATCGCCGCCACACCTGCGAGCTTCTGCTCTGGCTATTCTTATTTGGCGCACTAAGTGCCCGCTATAGCGTGTTTCGAACCGCCGGGGGCACACCCTCCTTGCGTGCTTGGGCCAGACCGTTTGGTTTTTTCCAGTTAATACAATGGAAAAAAGGGCGTACGTTGGTTTCGACCTCGAGACCTCGACCTTCTCATGGCATCGTACAAACCAATAGGCCACCACACCCCATGTGCCAATGAATTCGTTATATTTTTTATTTATTCTTTCACTGTTGTGAAACCTTATTTTTTTCCTTTTTTTGAATTTGTTCTCTTTATTGTTATTATTTTTCTTCTCCCAAATACGCGATTTAAAACATGGCGATTCTTTTTCAAAATTGCCATTTTTTTATAAAATCGTGGAACTTTTTCAAAACTGATGATTTTTTTTGATTATCGATGAACTTTTTCTACTTTATGAAAATGTGAACTTTTGTAAAATTCGATGAACTTTTTCTAAAAAATGATGATTTTTTTTAAATCTCTGAACATTTTTTGAAGTTTTGGTGAACTTTTTAAAAAATGTGAACTTTTGTCAAATTCGATGAACTTTTTTAGAAATCTCTGAATGTTTTTAAAGTTTTGGAGTACTTTTTTAAATAATTGATGAACTTTTTTCAAATTCAATGAACTTTTTTTAAAATAAATTCACTGAACTTTTTCCAAATGTGATGAACTTTTTTTCAAATTCGATGACCTTTTTTCAAAATCGATAGCCCATCGAGCAAGTATCGCAGCCGCACGTGCATGCTTCGGCTCTGGCTATTCCTATTTGGCACACTAAGCGCCCGTTACAGCATGTTTCGATAACCGAGGGCACACCCTCCTTGCACGCTTGGCCCAGCCCGTTTTGTTTTTTCCGGTTAAAACAGTGGACAAAATGGCGTACATGCATTGGATTTGACATCCAGAACTCGACCTTCACGTAACATCGTACAAACCACTAGGCCACCACACCACATGTGCCAATGAATTCGTTATATTTTTTATTTAGTCTTTGATAGAGGCGAAGGTGTCCCGTCTTTCGATGAGATGGTGGCTATCAGTTTTGGTGGAGAATACTTTGATGATCCGACTACGAACGTGCGAGGATGTCGCGCCTTATCAATTGCTAAACCAACTCTGAGAGGTTATTGACCACACCGGTGTTGGGAAACGTTGCATGGAAAACAAAAAAATTCTACGCACGCGCAAGATCTATCCATGGAGATGCATATCTACAAGAGGGGAGAGTTTGTCTGCGTACCCGTGTAGACCATAATGCGGAAGCGTTTAATAATATAGTTGATGTAGTTGATCATTTTCGTGATCCAACTGATCAAGTACCGGACGTACGACACCTCCGCGTTCAGCACACATTCAGCTCGATGACGTCCTCGCTTTCTTGATCTAGCAAGACAGGCGAAGTAGTAGATGAGTTCCGACAGCATGACGGCATGGTGACGGTGATGGTGAACTTGTTCCCACAGGGCTTCGCCGTGCACTGCGGAGAAACTTGATGGAGGACTAAATTTTGGAGAGGGGCGCCGCACACGACTAAGAGATTATCGTCGGTAGTGTGGCGCCCCTCCCTCTCATATATATAGGTGGGGGAGGGGAGGCAGCCTTGAGTGCACCCCAAGATGGCCGGTCGCCCCCCTTGGGCACCTGCCCTTTGGCGCCCCCCTTCCTTGTGTGCCTGTGGGGGGGAGGCAGGAGGAGGTGGCGCCCCCCTTTCCTTCCTCTTAGGTTGAGGGAAGGAAAGAGGGGCTAGCCCTCCCCCTTTCCATCCATATGGTCGGCGGCCAAGAGGAGGGGCGCGCCAACCCCTTGTGGGCTGGTGTGTTCCCCTCTCTTGGCCCATAAGGCCCATTAACCTCCCGGGGCTTCCCGGAACCCCTTCCGGTGATCCGATGACTACCTGATACAATCCGCAACCTTTTCGGTGACCAAATAGCATTGTCCTATATACCAATCATTACCTCGGGAGCATTCTGGAGCTCTTCGTCATGTCTGTGATCTCATCTGGGACTCTGAACAACATTCGGTCACAAATTCACATAACTCATATAGTACTATATCATCAACGAACGTTAAGCGTGCGGACCCTATGGGTTCAAGAATGATGTAGACCTAACCGGGACGCCTCTCCGGTCAATAACCAATAGTGGAACTTGGATGCCCATATTGGTTCCTACATATTCTACGAAGATCTTTATCGGTCGAACCTTATGACAACATACGTAATTCCCTTTGTCTGTCAGTATGTTACTTGCCCGAGATTCGATCGTCGTTATCTTCATACCTAGTTCAATCTCATTACCGTCAAGTCTCTTTAGTTGTTCTGTAATACATCATCTCGTAACTAACTCCTTAGTCACTTTGCTTGCAAGCTTCTGATGTGTATTACTGAGAGGGCCCTGAGATACCTCTCCGATACACGGAGTGACAAATCCTAATCTTGATCCATTCTGACTCAATAGACACCTTCAGAGATATCTGTAGAGCATCTTTATGATCACCCAGTTACGTTGTGATGTTTGATAGCACACAAGGTGTTCCTCCGATATCAGGGAGTTGTATGATCTCATAGTCAAAGGAATATGTATTTGACATTAAGAAAGCAATAGCAATAAACTAAACGATCATATGCTAAGCTAACAGGTGGGTCTTGTCCATCACATCATTCTACTAATGATGTGATCCCGTCATCCACCCGCAAAAAAAAGATGTGATCCCATTATCAAGTGACAACACATGTCCATGGTTAGGAAAACTAAACCATCTTTCATCAATGAGCTAGTCTAGTAGAGGCACACTAGGGACACGGTATTTGTTCATGTATCCACACATGTATTTAAGTTTCCGATCAATACAATTCTACCATGAATAATAAACCTTCATTATGAACGAGGAAATATAATAATAACAAATTTATTTTTTGCCTCTAGGGCATATTTCCATCAGTCTCCCACTTTCACTAGAGTCAATAATGTGGATTACATTGTAATGAATCTAACACCCATGGATTATTTGTGCTGATCATGTTTTGCTCGCGGAAGAGGCATAGTCAACGGGCCTGCTACATTCAGATCCGTATGTATTTTGCAAATTTCTATGTCTCCATCCTTGACCTTTTCACGAATGGAGTTGAAGCGTCTCTTGATTTGTTTGGTTCTCTTGTGAAACCTGGATTCCTTCGCTAAGGCAATTGCTCCAGTGTTGTCACAAAAGATTTTCATTAGACCCGATGCACTGGGTATTACACCCAGATCACATATGAACTCCTTCATCCAGACTCCTTCGTGCACTGCTTTTGAAGCAGCTATGTACCCCACTTCACATGTGGATGTCGCCACGACACTCTGCTTGGAACTGCACCAACTGACAGCTCTTCCATTCAATATAAATGCGTATCCGATTTGTGACTTAGAGTCATCTGGATTAGTATCGAAGCTAGCATCGACATAACCATTTACGACGAGCTCCTCGTCACCTCCATAAATGAGAAACATATCTTTGGTCCTTTTCAGGTACTTTAGGATGTTCCTGAGTGATGTCCGGTGATCCAATCTTTGATTACTTTGTTACCTCCCTGCCAAACTTATGGCAAGGCACACATCAGGTCTAGTACACAGCATAGCATACATGATAGAACCTATGGTTGAGGCATAGGGAATGACTTCCATTTTCTCTCTATCTTCTGTCGTGGTCGGGCTTTGAGTCTGACTCAATTTCACACCTTGCAACATAGGCAAGAACCCTTTCTTTGACTGATCCATTTTGAACTTCTTCAAAACTTTGTCAAGGTATGTGCTTTGTGAAAGTCCTATTAAGTGTCTCGATCTATCCCTATAGATCTTGATGCCCAATACATAAGCAGCTTCATCGAGGTCTTCCAATGAAAAATTCTTTTTCAAGTATCCTTTTGTGCTATCCAGAAATTCTATATCATTTCCAATCAACAATATGTCATCCACATATAATATCAGAAATGCTACAGAGCTCCCACTCACTTTCCTGTAAATACAGGCTTCACCGTAAGTCTGTTTAAAACCATATGATTTGATCACCTCATCAAAGCGTATATTCAAACTCCGAGATGCTTGCACTAGTCCATAGATGGATCGCTGGAGCTTGGACACCTTGTTAGAATCTTTAGGATCGACAAAACCTTTTATTTGCATCATATACAACTCTTCTTTAAGAAATCCATTAAGGAATGCGGTTTTGGCGTCCATTTTCCAGAATTCATAGTTATAAAATGCGGCAATTGCTAACATGATTCAGATAGACTGTGACGCCCCTAATTCAATCGTACACTAATCATACACACAATTGTGTATGATCAAGATCAGGGACTCACAGGAAAATATCACAACACAACTCTAGACACAAATTAAAATAATACAAGCTTTATATTACAAGCCAGGGGCCTCGAGGGCTCGAATACATAAGCTCGAATACACAAAAGTCAGCGGAAGCAACAATATCTGAGTACAGACATAAGTTAAATAGGTTTGCCTTAAGAAGGCTAACACAAAAGTAACAGCGATCGAAAAGGCAAGACCTCCTGCCTGGGAGCCTCCTAACTACTCCTAGTTGTCGGCGTCCGTCACGTATTAGTAGGCACCCTCGGGGTAGTAGTAGTCATTGACGGTGGCAGCGGTCTCAGGGGCTCTGTCATCTGGTTGCATCAAACGGATATGGGGGGAAAAGAAAGCAAAGCAAACATGAGTACTCATCCGAAGTACTCAGCAAGCAAGGATCTACACTACATATGCAACATTATCAAAGGAAGGTTGTCTATGTGGACTGGGCTGCAGAAATGCCAAAATAGAGGGGAGAGCCTAGTCCTATCGAAGACTAGCATCTTCAGCATCTTCAGCGGTCTTGCAGCATTAGAAGAGTGCAGACTAGCATAAAGTTAAGTAGGAGTAGTGTCATCAACCTCGCCCAGAGATCCTTCCTCGACTCCCTACGAGAAAGCAATCTAGAGCCATACTATCCATTTCTCATCTCAAGTATCCAGTTCTAGTTGTATCGATCGGGATACAACTCCGAGTGTCCGTTACCATAGGACAGGCTATCGATAGATGTTTTCTTCCCTGCAGGGGTGCACCAACTTACCCACCACGCTCAATTAACTCCGGCCGAACACACTTTTCTGGGTCATGCCCGGCCTCGGCCAAACGATACGCTGCAACCCGAACTAGGCCTAATAGAGAGGTCAGCACACCGGACTAAACCTATGCCCCCAGGGGTCTTGGGCCATCGCCTCGGGAACTCCTACACGTTTTGTCGATGGCCGATGAGCAGACCTAGCTACCTCCTTAAAAAGGAAGGTGCTTATGCAGTCCAACCCAGTGCGCGTCGCTTAGTCGCTTACATCTTTTAAGCTTCGGTTGATGCATATGATGGAGAACGCCCATACTATGCCCATGTGATGGTTAGTGCTATTAGGCCAGAGGCCCCTCGGATCAAATATCCAAATCGTAGTGGATTAGGAACATGCGGTAACGAGCAGAGACTCACAATCGATGTGACCCCATCGCCCCGTCTCGAGGACTTGCGGCAAGGGCTAAGAATGCCCGGCCACGCCACGTAGTTATATAGCGGGCACCTTCCAGGTCAACCCGACTCCACATCACTCGCAATTAAGCTCACGCGGGTACCCCTCAGGGCCGACCCGTCTTTAGTAACATGGTTCAGTGTAAAGTCATGGTAACCATAGTAACCGTGTGTCTAACACCAAGGGGAACACTGAGGAATCACCCTCGAATGAATTCTACCTGATGTTATCATCAAGGTGAACGAAGGAGGAATCACCCTTGAGGTCCACTCTTGTGGAGTTGCACGATAGTGTCGTTATCGGGAGTGGAGAAGGAGGAATCACCCTCGATGACCATAACTGATGAACTAACCTACAAGGTTAACATCAGAAGTGCTGATGAGGTATCACTCTCGGCACTCGATAGTAACCCGGTAGTGTCGAACAACTAAGGGGAAAGTGATATTCGGTGCTGGGGCGTGGTCTTCGATCCCGTTGATCGGGTCTTCTGATAATCCAACGGGGCAGTCGGGACAAAGTGGGGGGTCTCTGATGGTTCTCTACCCAGCTTATACTAAATAGTTTAGGATAGTTAGGTAGGTAACAACAGCAGGTTACAATAAACAGGCTATGCAGTAGAAATAGGATAACAATACAAGCAGTAGACTCTAATGCAAGCATAAGAGAGATAGAGTAGGCGATATCGGTATGCTCAAAAGGGGGGTGCTTGCCTGGAAGGTTCGCTGAAAGGGAAGAAGGGTCGTCGTTGACGTAGTCGATCACAGGGACATCAGTCGCGGTCTCGGGGTCTACCAGAGAAGAAGAGGGGCAAGAAACAGTAAATACAAAGCACATAGATGCATGACATAACAATAAGCGGTGCTAGGGGTGTTCTAACGGAGTGCTACACGATATCGGCAAAGGGGGGTAACATCCGGGAAAGTTTTCCCGAAGTTTGGCATTTTTGGACATAGGAAATAGAGGGGGACGATTGCATGTTCTCTATGCCAGGGACGTGTGGCGGACGAATGCACTTCTTATTCGGATTTGTCTCGTCGTTCTGAGCAACTTTCATGTATAAAACTTTTTCATCCGAGCTACGGATTATTTTATATGATTTTTCAAAGATTTAACAATATTCTGAAAATTCATGAGATTTATTTAATTAAAAGAAAACTAGGCAGAAAAAGGGTTAGGTGCACCGGTGCAGTGCACTGAGGCTGTCAGGTGGGCCAGTCAACTGCTGACTCAGCAGTTGACTGGTCAAGGGTTGACTAGTCAAACTAGACAGGGGCCCACCTGTCATTGATTGTAATAGTTAATAGGGTTTTATTTTAAACTAAAAAAATCCTAATTAGCAGGTGGGGTCCTAGTAGTCATTGACTAAGTTAGGAGGGGTAGAGATAAAAAAGGGGGGGTTAGACCCTGATTAAGTCAGCCGGGCCCCAACTGCAGAGACACAGTTGGCCACTGGTTGTGTTGGCCACGCACGGCACAGAGGGCCGGCGACCACAGCCAGCGCCCATAGCAGCAGGAGGCAGCGCAGCGCCGGGAGCCGCGGCGGCAAGCGGCTAGGAGCATGGGGGCGGAGCGCGGGCCGGCCAGCGAGTGGGGAGCGCGGCAGGCAAGCGGCGGTGGCTTGCGGCGAGGTCAGGGGTGGAGCGGGGGTGCGTGAGGGCAACAGTAGGAAGAGCCGGCTGCAGCTGCCACCGGCGGTGGGCAGCACGACAGGGCTGCTGCGGCTGTGGCGGCACCAGGCGCGGCATGGGACGGCGATAGCAGCGGCAGCCATGCGAGCGGCCAAAGGCGGGCATACGCGTGTGGGTGCGGGGCACGACCCGCGAGGGTGGCGCAGGCACGGGCCAGGGCGCACGGCACGGGCGGAACCAGCGGGCGCAAGGCACAGCTGCACAGAGCCGGTGAGCCGCAACAGCGCGCACGGCAAGCGGCGGGGGAGGGGGGGACAATGGCAGAGGCGGCATTGGCCCGATGGGATCGAGGCCTCAGGCTCGGATCAGTCGACCAAGATGATCAGGCGGCTCCCTAGGGGCTTCACGAGCACGAAGACTCTATTAGTTCGTTCGGGGGTTGACTACATCGTCCTCCTTGAGCACATCAGCGAAAACTTGGCCACGACAATGGCGCGACAACGTGAATATCGAACTACGACGTGAATTCGAGCAACCCAGAGAAGGGGAAGGGGCGGGTGATCACAGTGGAGCCGTTGGTGCGCTTGAGGACACCGAGGGAGGTCGAGGGTGACGGATCGAATGACGGGCTCGCGGTGGCCGTGGCAGGGAAGATTGATGCATGCGTCATGGCGGCGGCCTCCCAGCTCCGAGCCGGCGGTGTAGTCGACGAAGACCACCTGGGCGAAGCCGCTGTACACCTTGGCGCGGCTCCGTTGCGTGCGGACGATGACGACACGGTGACGGTGGCGTCGAGTGTGGGTGCGGGAGAGAGCAGTGATGCGAGGAGGAGAAAAATAGGAGCTAGGGTTTGTCCATGGGCAGAGGGGGATCAGATGGCATGCTTATCCTCGCGGGGGAGACGGCGGATGTTCGGCATGCGGCCATCCGAGCAATGGACGAGCGTTGTTCGTCCAGCACGCCCTTGTGAATAGAGATTTTTTTTGAGTAAATTACACCAGTAGTGCTTAAACCTGGCGAGAAAAGTCACTTTAGTGCTAAAACTTGTGGAATACATTGAACGAGTGCCAGAACTTAGCTCGGACGTTCATATACAGTGCAAATCCTGCTCATATACGCCCACGGCACTGACATGACACTGTATATATGTACTCTGCCAACATGGCAGTGATTCGGTCCCACTTGTCAGCTAGCAGTACGAATTATTAATAGTTGCCTGTGTGGCAAGGGTTCGAACTTGTGAACTCAGCGTTACTAGCGAGCGCCAATCGCCAACCAGCTGACTAATTTCATTAACTAAAGGATGCACATTGTTCTTATCTTTTGAGAATCAAACGGGCTACTGCCATTGCCGCCCATTTTGCGTTGTCATTTTCTTGTAGAAATTTGTAAAACATATGTAAATTATGATCGTGTGTTAAATATAATATATTACATAATAAATATTCGTATTGATTTAAAAATTATTCAGTCACATATTAAATATCCATATAATTAAATCATGAATTAAAAATTTAACAATTTACATGTTTAATAAAAATATTAAAGTAATTTTTAATTTTTCTATGTATCTAGAAAATTACCATATGAGTTTAAAAATGTTCACTATTTTAATAAAATAATGATGTAGTGTACAAACGTGTTCAACATTTAAGAATTTTTTATGTTGATTTAAAAAGTGTTCACAGGTTTTTATAAAGTTAATTAGTTTTTATATAGAAAAATATTTTTTTAATGAAAAATAAATATGAGCCTAGTGTGCGCATAAATTGCGGATCGTCAATTGAACAATATTTAAATTTTGTTACCGTTTTTATAATTCGTATTTTTTAAGTTAAATGAATATGTTTTCAAATAATATGTGATTATTTTAATTTATGCTAGTTCCTTCTTCTTTGGATTACAATTTCAATGTATGCTGTTTGGTTGAAAGGATATAAAATATATGTATGCACTTATATATTCAAAAGTTATTGGTTGTGTAGCTCTCAGAAAAAGAGTTATTTATCTTGTGGGGTAGCCCTGGGAAAGTTTTGTTCTGGTTCGAACGCCCACTACTTCCTTCTCCTTTGGGTTAAAATTATAACATATGTTATTTTAGTTAATGAATATGAACGCTGTGTGTCCAGTTATGATAACTAAAGTCGTTTGCCAGTTTGCTGGTTCGGAACAGGAGAGCGCAGTATTATTTTTTTCTTGTTAATATTATATATGTTCTTTGGCTGACAGGTGGGACCCAGCCAATGCCATACAGGCAACTACTAATAATTTGTCTTGCTAGCTGATAGATGTGACCTAGTTACTGCCGCGTGGGCAGAGTATACATATATAAAGCCAGGTCAGCGGCCCGGGTGTATACGAGCGAGATTTGCACAGTATATGCATGCCCCAGCCAAGTTCTAGCACTCGTTCAATGTATATCACAAGTTTTAGCACTAAAGTGATTTTTCATGTCAAGTATAAGTACCGATGGTGTAATTGACTCATTTTTTTGAGACAATTGTGAATAGAGATAGGAGAAGGTGCAGGGCGGGCTGGGCCTGTGTTGTGCATGTTGGGCCTAAGTGCATAGTGATCCACCTCACTTTTTCTATTTTCTCTCTGCTTTCAACTGTTAGGCACTGTTTTGCATTTTAATTAGATTCAAAAGAATTGTGTGGCACATAAAACTTTTCACATAAATACCTTGCAATGCTTTGGGATCTAACCAGAAAGTTTAGGGGCATTTTGTAGCGTATAATTAATTCTTTATTTTTGAAAAGACCAATTTATTTGTTGTTTGAACACTTATTAAATTCCTAGGGATTTATTTGCGAGTCAAATGAAGTTGGTTTCCACATGAAAATGATATGGGGAATTTATAGAACTATTCGAACATTTTAGTTTTATAGTTCAAGGAAAAAATAATTTGACTTGTCTTTTAAAATTTGAATTTAAGGTCGGTTTGGAACAAAGTGAAAATGAGCAAAATTTAATTATGATGACATGGCACCATTAACAGGAGTTTACTGTAGCGTGACACCCGGGGTGTTACATAGACTTAAGCATCGCTACGGGTGAGGAAGTCTCAATGTAGTCAACCCCTTGAACTTGTTGAAAACCTTTTGCGAGAAGTCAAGCTTTGTAGATAGTGACATTACCATCAACGTTCGTCTTGTTCTTGAAGATCTATTTATACTCAATGGCTAGCCGATCATCAGGCAAGTCCACCAAAGTCCATACTTTGTTCTCATACATGGGTCCTTTCTTAGATTTCATTGCCTCAAGCCATTTATCAGAATATGGGCTCATCATAGTTTCTTTATAGTTCGTAGGCTTGCCATGGTATAATAACATGACTTCCATGACAGGATTATCATAACACTCTTGTGCGGAACGTGTTCTGGTCGACCTACGAGGTCTAGTTGTAACTTGATCCAAAGTTTCATGATCATCATCACACTAGTACAACGAGGTGCTATACAAACCGTTTTTAACCCCTTTCCGCGACGGCATTTGGAACCGTCGCCAAGTGGATGACTGCGATAGGGGGGTCCTTCCCACATGACCCAAAAACCGCCGGAAATAGGGCCTCCATCCTTGCAATTAATTTGTGCTCGCATTGCCATCACAGTCGGTATTCTGTGGTGCTACGTTTACGATGCATGGCCCATCATAAATGGTTCGTGATTATAGAACATGTATGATAAGCAGACAATCACACACATTCACTTTTCCCGAACTGTACGTGATAACTAATTAAGAAGATTAGCTAATCGTCGTACGAGTGTCGGATAGGATTACAAAATGTCAGACCGTCGTAACATCTCGGTACATGACAATCAGAAATAGTTAATGCTTGCAAATCGTGTACGACAAGGCAACTATCACAAACATTTAGTTTGCCTGCACTGTTTGTGACATTATCTGACATCGCACATGCTTCGCAAAAGGCAACTGTGTGCATGATTGCACAAGTTTCCTCTCTGTGAACCGTGTCGGGTTATGATGTATATCGCAAACGTTTGTGTTTTACCGACCGTGTGCGCCGTAACGACATGCAGAGCGTAAGTTCACCATAATTTAATTGCTGCTATTTCAAATTGTACCGGATTTGAATTTGAAAGTATGCTATATCTTTATTCATACTCATCAGGTTCAAACAACCAATGCAATATTCGATTCATAGGTACAAACGTTCAAGAATTACATAAGCACCAAATAAAGAATGATGAACCATAGTTGTATACTTGTTCTATTAAAGACGGTAAAGAAAGAGGCGAAATACATTCTGGTTGCTAAACAAGGTGAAGCAGAATGCCCATTTTGTGTCCTCCTCAACGTAGAAGGCACGCACTACTCTAGTCCAACCCCTTGTGATGGCCGACCGCCCATCCTTCACGGTCTTCATGAAAACATCTAGATAAACATCGCGTTCTAGTAGAAATACTTTAAGCTTTGCTTGCCCACCAATCATGTAGTTTGAGAGGTAATCTTGAGTAAACTACTTTGTGAACCACTGCAAAGGAAAAATATTCAGACATTGTCATCCAACACAATTCAGCATGGGTAGTAAAAAGAAGGCCGCAGAGTTCTTACTTACCATACTGTTGGTGGGTGGTAGGTGCGACATATGCCAAAGGACGGCTAATCATTGTGGGAGCCAGTAAGACATCGCTGGTGCTTGGAAACGGGATGAGGCGAAGACATGCATGCCGGCGAATCTTACCCAGGTTTGGGGCTCTCCTAGGAGATAACACCCCTAGTCCTTCTCTGCGGGGTCTCCGCATGATCACAAAATCAGTAAGTAGCTACAAGTGGCTCCTTGAGCTGTTCGGCTAGAGGAAGAAGAAGGGCAAGGCTAGCTCTCCCCTTCTCTCTATGTGGTGCGTGTAGTTCTAATGGATCAACCCTTTGCATGGGTGCCCTGGGGGGTTTATATAGGCCTACCCCCAGGGGTACAATGGTAATACGGCTGGGTGTGGGCCCTAACCGTCAGTGTCTATGGGCGCTTGCTTCTCTGCTGGCCGCTGGGGCTCGCCGACTGGTGGGTCCCGCCGGCTGCTGGCCTCTTGGCCGACAGGCTGGGGCCACCACCTGTGGACCCTGTCAACTGCTCATTACTGTAGCCTCACGATTGATGACGATGGCTTTGTTGGGGCAAGCATGGCTACAGTGCCACCGCCTAGCGGGCATTCACTGTAGCCTTACCCCGTCTTATCTGCTTAATGGTGCACAAACTTCTAGGGCGAGGGTAGGCCAGCTGTTGGGATCCGGCATCTCCCCATGTCGACTGGTCTGTTCGAGCCGCCTTCTAGTGGCTCTCTTGCAGATGGGGCCTGCTGCCTGCAGGCCATACTGATAGCTCGTCGTGGGGGCATGGTCGATCTGCCATGGGTGACGTCATGGTCAACATGGCAACAGTGCCGCGCCGGGCAGGGGATGGCCGCCCGGTATGATGCACTATGGCCACGCTTGCTCCGGGATTTGGGGGTGGTAGGCTTTACTGTAGCCACACCCCATCTTGTCGCCGTTATGTGGGTGCAAACTTTGAGGGTGCATGTCGGGCCGCCTACTAGGAGTCGGCCACTCTGGTAGCTGCCTGCTAGGAGTCGGCCCACTTCGGGACGGCTTACTGAACCTTGCCGCCTTCCTGCAGCCGGCCATTGGACCAGCCGGCCACGAGAAGGCGGCTCTCCGTCTTGGATGCTTAAGGGCGCAATCGGCCCGATGTTTTGAAGAGCCAGGGGGAGCCGATGAGGCTACCCGTGGTCATTTACTCCGATAGTAGTCCCCGAAGCTGGTGGGGCTTCATGGCTGAAACGAGAGCGAGAAGCCCAAGAAGCTTCCTACTCCGAAGAGCCGACAACTTGGTGTCGGCCACAGCCAGGCACGCCGTCTAGAAGATTTCGAAGTCCGGAGGCAGGAACCACATGGCACACGCGCCAGGTGCCGGTCCGGCCGCCCGTTGTCCGCACACCACGCGACGTTAGCCGGCCTGGCCAACCTGCCAGCCCACACGTTCGACGGGATGTCGCCGCAAGTTGGGGCCCGCCAGTACAATGCCTCGGCCCACGTGCGGATCTGCCGTGGCCGAGGTGGGCGGTTGGTATTCTGGGTGCGGTTAATACACGCCTTTATGGTGCGATAATCGCGGGGTCGTGGGGGAGTGGGTGTAGTTAATCCCACGCCCCCACGCCCCATCCCCTTGGCTTCACCGTTCTGGGGCTATAGGTAGGGGGAGGAGGGGGCGGCAGACACACACGCGCCGTCCTCCTCCTTCGCCGTTCTTCTTCTTCTTCTTCCTTCTCCCCCTGATGCTGCTGTTCGTCGCCGCACCATGCTTTCTGCCACCCTGCTGCGCTGCAACTCGCCACCGCAGGGCTGTGCACACATCGCCGCGACGCCCCTCCATCAAGCTTCTTGACCCCATGGCGCGTGCCGGGGCGTGGGATGGCTCCGACGTCCATGAGGGACACATCGAGTTCCTCCGCCGGACGCGACTGTTGCCCGGTGAGGACTTTGTGAAGCTCCTTCTGGATATAGCCAAGCAACTGCCGCGTCGACTTCCTCCGCCAGACTTGCCAGCAGTCGTACTTCTACGTGAAGATCTCCGGATATAGTCGGTGAAGATGTAGCAGCAGTCATACTTCTACGTGAAGAGCGTCCACTCGGAGGGCGTCTGGGTCAACCTGCCGGCTTACGCAGCAGGCCCGCCGACTGAAATGCGGGCCAACTGGTCGTACCGGCCCAGGACGCTGTTGGTCACCGGTGCCGTCGCTGTCGCTCGGCTCAAGGTGATGGTGAAGTCAAAGGGGCTCACCGGGCCCGACTTGTTGACCGCCTTCATGGCACGCCGGATGCTCCCCCTCCAAGGCCAGCCACACTTGATATGCCAGATGAGCGTGCACCGGGACCCCAGCCGGATGAGCACCAAGGAGATGCCGCACTCGGATGTGGCTCACTTGGTGAACTATATTTTGAACTACAAGCTCTCGGAGGCAGAGTGGCGGTTTGGCAAGGAGCCGTATTCGCGTGTGAATCCACCACCAATGGTAAGTCTTCATTTCTTCTTTTCCTTTAGTTGTCGAGTTCTCTTTGGCCGTCTTGACCAATCGGCTATGAAACAGAGTGCCCTTCTCTAGCCGGCAGCCGTGCCTCAAGGCCGGAGCGTGTGTTCCTCCCCTACCGGGAGGAGAGCGATATGGACGACCCCGACTTGGGGGCGGAAGCCCTGGAGGACGACGCAGCGGGCAGAGGCAGCAAGGCAGGGCGGCTTCGGAGCTGGAGGCAGCCTTGAGGACTGGCCTGATGATGACAAAGAAGAAGTCATGCCACGCCGCCAGCCTCGTCTGACCAAGTGTGCGCGAGCTCATCTGCCGCGTCGGCTGCTCGAGGCGGTGTGCAAAAGCGGCGGGCCGCGCGGTCGATGTTCGGCAGCCGGCCGAAAAAGCCCAAGAACTCAGCCGCGGCGACCAAGCGTGAGGAAGCGGCAGCGAAGGCGAACCGCTTCCGCAAGGTCATGAAGGAGCCCCAAATGGTTTCTGCGTAAGTGTCGGCGTCTTACCGCATTTTTTCTTCTTTTATCTCCATCATTCTTCTAAATTTTCTCCCTATTGCTTTAACAGGGCTCCACTCTCTCTAGAGCGGTCAGTCGCCGGCTCCATCGTGGGGGTGGCGGGAGGCTCCACCAGCGCCCACTGCATAGACCTAGACGCCGAGCTTCAGGCGGCAACGGAGAGGAACGCGCAGGAGGCGGGTGAGGAGCAAGAGGCGGAGCGGCAGAAGGCGGCTGCCACCAAGGCGGCGCAGGAGGAGGCGAATGAGGCCGCGAGGGCGCATGTCGACATCGTGGCCAAGGCTCAAGCGGACTCCGCGGCCGCAGCGTAGGTGGGGGTCGCCTTACGCGGCCAACCCCCATAGCTCGTCATTCACCTCCGCGCCGTGGCGCCTGCGCCCGTAGCCTCGGTGGTGCTGCCTGAAGGACCTAGCGGCGACCAGCCAGTTATGGAGATGAAGGGGGCTACGACATCGCCCTGGAGACAGAGGTGACTCCGCCAGCGCCGACTACCACGGACCAAGGCGGCCAGCCCAATGTGCCACCCGTGCCACCGGCTGGAGGTGAGCCGGCCTTAGGGGCTGACCTTGTGGTCCGGTCTCCGTCACGCCAGCGTGCAGGGAAGGAAACCTCGGCGCCACACCCGCAGAGGGCCAGGGGCTCCGGCTCGTCGACCCAGGAGTTGGAGGCGGCTAGCATCAGCTCGTCGGGAGACGGGACGGCCGTGTTGAACAAGGCGGCGCAGGACGTCCAAGCCCGGCTTCAATCTCAGGCCAACGCCCTGAAGAATTACAACCAGGAGTTTCTGGCAACGCGGATGGCCATCCGAGTAATTCTCTTGCTTTTTGCCTCTTATTCCTGTATTCTTCTGTCACCCACTGGGTTTAGTCCCCGAGTACCGGGCCGGCTGCTGAGCAGGCAGCCTGGAACTTCTAAGTAGGCTCCGGTGCTGACTTGTCTTTTCTTGTTCGTCTGTCCTTTTTTGTAGGACTATCATAATCTCTGTGCGGCCGCCTTCAACTCCCACGTCCGGGAGCTGACTCAACGGACCGCCGACCTGTCTAAAAGTTGGAGTAAGTATTCCGCCTTCTTTCTCTCGTGCGAGCGCATCAGCGCACCCACTGGGTGTAGTCCTCGTGATTCGGGCTGACTGCCGAGCAGTCGGGCCGGATCTCTTCTGGCGATTTCTTGCTTATTGATTATTTTTCTTTACTGTCTTTTGCAGAGGCAAATGCTGCCCTGCAGTAGCAACTAGGTGAGGCCCAGACCGCACTGCGTGCCAAGGAGGCGGAGTGCAGCACAATGGCTTAGAAGCGCGACCGCCTGGCCAAGCGGCTAGCTGACCAAGAGGAGAGTCACAAGGCGGCCCTCCAGGTGGTGAAGGATAGCGAAGCCTCTCTCCAAGATGAGTACGAGACCCAGGCGGCAAATTGGGCAGAGTCGGAGCAGGCGCTGAGCGACGGCTACAGCCGAATTAAGGATATGGTTGACGGTAAGTTGCCTTCCTCCTTTTCCCTTTGTTTGCCGCCTGTTATTTGGTCCGACTTCTGACTTTGTATTCTCTTTTTCTTCCTTGCGTAGAGTACTTCCCTGGCTACTCTGCCGCCGCCAGCCAGGTCATCGAGGCCCACCATGATGCGCAGAGGCAGGCTGGTGCTAAGATTGCGCCGAATGCTCGCCGGACACTTGAGGAGCAGCTCTTGGCCATCCAGGCCCGTCCCCAGCCGGCCCACCGAATGCTCCGACGTCTTCAGCATGTTGGAGCTCAGGTACTTTCCGCCCTCTGGCCTGACGCCACGATTCCTCGCACCCCTGGTCGGAGTGCCAACTGACTGGAAGTAGCAGTCGGCCGCTTCAAGGCGTGGAAGGCTTCTTCAGCCCGGGCGGGCGCCAGGCAGGCTTCGGAGTTTGTCAGGGCATGGTACCCTGGGATGGATCTAGCCCAGTTGGCCACGTTCCAGTAGGAGGCCAACGAGGAGTTGGTGGTGGTGCGGGCGGCTATCATTCATCGTGCCGCGGTGATTGCCGACTACACTGACACCAGCGTCTTCATCCCCGACTTGAACGACGACGGCGTCGAGTTGCCGGCGGAATGGTTTGGGCTGAACCCGGCAGACGGCAAGGACTCAGCGGAGGAGATCGACTCCAGCGATGAGGGCGAGGACGAGGACGGTGAAGAAGCCACGCCAGATAATGGAGCGGAGGCCAGCCTCACCCTGACCGTGCGTCCAGCAACGAGCCTCGCGCGAACACGCCCACTGTTGTCGGCAATGATCAAGCCGAGACTCGCCACCCGGACACTCCACCATCCGGCACCGCCATCTCCACCGACATGTCGGGCTCGTGTGTTGCTCCCTTGGTCTAAGCGGCCAATTTTATCTTTGTCTTCCTGCTCGTCAATCTTTTAAACAATGTCCGTTAAACTTGCGCAGTTCCACCCACTAGGGGTGTATTCAAACTATGTTGAATTCCGGCCTTCGAAGGCATTTTGTGTAAATATTATCTTGCATGTGCTATGCTGGTGTTGGATTCCTAATTTACTTGCTTTTAATCTTTTTCCGGCTTTTTCCTTTGCCGCCCTCCCTTGGTCGTTGTCTTCCCAGCCAAACAGCTGCTCTGCAGTCTGTGGCTGGGAAAACACTTGGCCGTTTGGGAGGGCAAGTACTTCAGCCTTCTTTGATTGTGGCAAGGTGAGTGGGAAGCCGGCCGGCCGGATGCTTAGCAATCGGTCGGCAGGGCAGGGAGCCGGCTTGTGTTATGTAAGCTCGTTGGTCCTTAGCCATTTTTCATGTGGGCATCATTTCCTGCCTTTGACTCTTGCCAGGCGAACAACTGCTTCTGCGAGCTGCGGCTTTCGCAAGAGAGAGCTTAGATGCCGGCACACTACTTGTCTGACTGCAGGTAGTGCTAACATAATTCAAGGCGGCAAGTCCCCGGGCCGACTGGTCGAACCCGGTGCAGGACGAAAGAACAAATGTACTAACACATTCATAGTCATAATACCCATCATATAGATAAAAGAGGGTAGTCCCCGAGTGCTCCTCGGGGGACCCGATGTCTTGTACTTAATACAAAAGATAGTGTGGTACATACTGCATTAACTGTAAAATCTTTGAAGGAGATTGGCGTTCCATGGACGTTCCGACTCCTTGCCGGAATCATCTCTCTTGCGCGCCGTGGGCTTCTGTGCGTCGATCAGGTAGTAGGAGTCATTGCCCAAGACCTTGCTGATGATGAAGGGGCCTTCCCAAGGGGCCGAGAGCTTGTGTTGGCCGGCTGTTCGCTGGATCAGCCGGAGCACAAGGTCGCCCTCTTGAAAGGATCTTGGCTTGACCTTCCGATTGTGGTAGCGGCGCAGGCTTTGCTGGTAGATGGCGGACCGACTGAGTGCTAGCAGCCGGCCCTCTTCCAGCAGATCAACGCCGTCTTCTTGTGCTTTCTTTGCCTCCGCTTCCGTGTACATGGTGACTCGAGGTGATTCGAACTCGATGTCAGTTGGGATGACGGTCTCGGCACCATACACGAGGAAGAAGGGAGTGAAGCCAGTTGACTTGTTCGGAGTGGTATGCAGGCTCCAGAGGACGGGCGGCAGCTACTCGAGCCAGTAGCCGGCTGAATGCTCGAATGGCCCAACTAGTCGGGGCTTGATGCCGGAGAGGATGAGGCCGTTTGCTCGCTTGACTTGGCCATTTGACTATGGATGGGCAACGGACGCTAAGTCTAGTCGGATACCCTACGTCGCGCAGAAACAGGCCAGTGCTCAAAATTTGTGCCGTTGTCGGTGATGATGTTGTGTGGTATGCCATACCGGGTGGTGATATCTGCGATGAAGGTCACAACACTCGGCCATTCAACTTCTTGATTGGCTTTGCTTCAATCCACTTGGTGAACTTGTCGACGGCAACAAGCAGATGTGTCATGCCGTCGCGTGCCGTCTTGAATGGGCCCACCATGTCCAGCCCCCAGACGTCAAAGGTCCAGGTGAGGGGGGTGGTCTTGAGGGCAGAAGCCGGCAGGTGTTGCTTGGAGCTGAAAACTTGGCACCCTTTGCAGTGATTGACCAATTCTTTGGCGTCTTCCAAAGCAATCGGTCATAAGAAACCATGGAAGAAAGCTTTGACGACAAGTGATCTTGAGGCCATGTGGTGGCTGCACTTGCCTTGATGGATGCCTTTGAGGATTGTAATGCCCTTCTCTAGCTCAACGCAGCTGGAAGACTCCAGTCACGCTGTGCTTAATGAGCTCTCTGTTTACTATTGTGTAGGCTCTAGCTCGGTGTTGAACTTGTCTTGCTGAGATCTCGTCAGTCGGCAGCTCTCTGTTCACCAGAAAGTTGAGGATGGGCTGGGCCCATGGTGGAGTTGCGACATTTTTTATTGCCAACACGGCTACTGCGACTAGGGCGGTTGGGTTGGGAGGTGGTGGGTTGGAGTCGGCCACCGGCTGCTGTGTTGTTGAAGTCCCCGGGCCGCCTGCTGCAGTCCCCGGGCCGGGTTCTGAAGTCCTCGGGTCAGGTATGACCATAGCAGTCCCCGAGTCATCTACCGAAGTCCCTGAGCCGCCTGCCGAAGTCCCCAAGTCGGATCCAACTGCATCGGGGTCAGGCGGTACGAAGATAGAATCTTACTCCGGAGACGGCTTGACAGATGGCTTGAGGAGGCACTGAAGGGAGATGCCGGTTGGTATAGCTTGTCGGGTGGAGCCGATTCATGCCAAGGTATCTGCTTGCTCATTGTCAGCCCGTGGCACGTGAAGGAACTCACACCCTTCAAAATATCCGCTGATTTGCTGAACAAGGAAACGGTAGCTCGCCATGTTTGCATCCTTGGCGTCCCAATCACCAGACGACTGCTGGACCACTAAGTCTGAGTCGCCATAACACAGGATCCAGCAGATGCCGAGTTCTTTGGCCAGCTGGAGCCCATGTATGAGTGCCTCATACTCGGCCACATTGTTGGAGGCGGCAAAATGGATTTGCAATGTGTATCTAAGCTTGTCACCTTTGGGAGAGGCGAGGACGATGCTGGCTACCAAACCATTGTGCATCTTGGATCCGTCAAAGTGCATCCGCCAATGGGTGGAATCGGGTGCCGGCGGCAGGTAATGGGTCTCGTCCGAGTCGACAAGGAAGTCGGCCAGCACTTGGGACTTGATGGCGGTGCGAGGCTGGTAGAAGATGGTATAAGGAGCCAGCGCAATGGCCCACTTGGCCACCCAGCCAGATGCATCCCGGCGGCCCATGATCTCGGCAAGCGGGCTGTGCAAACAACCGTGATGGGGTGCTCTTGAAAGTAGGGCTTGAGCCTCTTGGCGGCAAAGTACACGCCATAGCACATCTTCTGGTAGTGGGGGTAATTCTGCTTCTAGGTTGACAATACTTCTCTCAAATAATACACCAGCCTCTGGACCATCTGAGCTTTGCCTTCTTCTAGGCGCTGAAGGACGATGACAGTGCTGACCACCCGGCTGGTTGTGGCAATGTAAAGGAGCATGGGATCTTTGTCAGTCGGAGCCGCCAGGACAGGCGGCGTGATCAGCATCTTCTTCAACTGGTGAAAAGCTTCGTCCGCCTGGTCGTTCCACTCGAAGTGAGTGGTTTTCTTCATGAGTTGATACAGGGGAAGAGACTTCTCCCCTAGCCGACTGATTAAGAAGTTAAGGGAAGCCAGGGACCCGGTGAACTTCCGAATGTCTTGCAGTCGGGTGGGAATCTATATCCTCTCTATGGTCTTGAACTTCACCGGGTTGCACTCAATGCCGCGTTCAGAGACCAGGAAGCCAATGAGCTAGCCGGCTGGTACCCCAAACACGCATTTTTCAAGGCTGAGCTTGATCTGAAAGCGGTGCAAGTTGTCGAATGTTTCCTTGAGATCTTCCAGCAGTGTGCCATGCTTGTCCGTCTTCACCACAATATCGTCTACATAGACGTGGGCATTTCTGCCGAGTTTCTTGAGGAGGCACTTCTGCATGCAACGTTGAAAAGTGGCACCGACATTGCTCAAGCCCATGTCATAGTCAGGTAGCAGAAGGCTCCGAATGGTGTGATGAAGGCGGTCTTCAGGCGGTCAGCTTGATCCAACTTGATCTAATGGTAGCCTGAGTAGGCGTCCAAGAAACTCAACAGCTCGCATCCAGCTGTGGAGTCTATCACTTGATCAATCCGGGGCAAAGAAAACGGATCTTTGGGGCAAGCTCTGTTGAGGCTGGTATAATCTATACACATGCACCACTTCTTGTTCTTCTTTAGTACAAGGACTAGGTTGGCAAGCCATTCTGGAAAGAACACCTCCATAATGAAGCCGGCTGACAGAAGCCCTGCTACCTCTTCTCCAACAATTCTTCTCTTCTCCTCCGATAGCCGGTAGAGGGGTTGTTTGACTGCTTTTGCATCTGCTTGGACATGTAGCTTGTGCTCTGTGAAATCCGTCCGAACACCCGGCATGTCCAGGTTGCTGCCATGCAAAGATATCCCGATTCTCACAGAGGAAATTGACGAGCTCGCTTTCCTATTTGATGTCCAGGTTTGTTCCTACAAGGGTGAATCTCTCTGGGTGCTCCGGGTCCAAAGGTATCTTCTTTGTTTCCTTGGACGGCTAGAAGGATCCCTGAACTTCTGACTCCATGGGACTAGGCGACAGGTCCGGCTACTTGTCAGCCATTGCCACAGCCCAGTCAAGGATTTTTTTTCTCAGCAGCAATCACGAGGGACTCGGCCAGCCGACTGCTGGCTGCAGCGCAGGCGGAGGATTTCTTGTAGTCTTCGACGATGGTGATGATGCCCTTGGTGCTTGGCATCTTCATCTTGAGGTAAGCATAGTGGGGCACATCCATGAACTTGGCCAGAGCAGGTCGGCCAAGTAAAGCGTGGTAGGGGCTCTCCAGATCCACTATCTCAAACCAAACTGCTTCACGATGGAAGTAATCTTTGTCTCCGAAGAGAACATCTATCTTGATCTTCTGATTGGTGAGCATGAAAGGCCGGGTACAATGCCATGGAAGACGGTCCGACGAGGCAAGAGTTGCTTCGTCTTGATGTTCAGCTTCTCCATGGTGTCACAGTACAGGATGTTGATGCTGCTTCCGCCATCAATCAGGACTCGGGAGAAATGAGCAGCCTGCCACTCCGTTGAAAAGGTGGCATCCAACACCAAGGCATAAGAACCCGAAGAAGGCATCACCTTTGGGTGATCAGCTTGGCTCCAGCTGGTGGGCTTCTCAGACCAGTGCATGAATTCTGCAATTTTGGAGGCGACTGCGTTGACTTCTTTGTGCGGCGGCGCCGACTGCGCTTGTCGTCAGCTTGGCTGGTGAAGACGGCATAGGTTGCGTGCTCTTCAGGGAACTCGTCTTGGATGGCTCCGACTGCTGGGCGGGCGGCCGGCTGCTAAGGAGCTGGAGGCGGCTGGCCAGCAGGTGGAGGTGGCAGTAGTCCTTCGCCCTTGGAGATCTGAGTGAGCCAATGACACTTCCAGGTTATATGGTTGGACGGCTTCGCGCCGCTATGGAACTTGCAGGGGGCATCGAGGGTTTGCTCGTAGGAGAAAGCAGGCTGCTAGGCCAGCTTGCCGCCTTTCTAACGCTTGGGTATGGGCTGCCCTTCTGGCTGCTGGTCTTCAACTGTTGCCACCTGCCAGCTGGTAGAAGTCAGCATCGGGGCCTTGCGCTTGTTGTTGTTCTGATGCGGGCGCTGATTGGTGTCGCTAGCCGGCGTTCTTGGAGCCGGTGGGAGCACCTTTCCAGAGGCGTCCACCCGAAGCTCCGACTTCATTGAGGAGTCTGTAGTGGCATACTTGTCTGCTATGACTAGCAGCTCGTCGAGTGTGGCTGGCTCATCGCAGAGAAGTCGGCGCTTGAGGAGGGTGCATTCTCTACACCCAGCGGTGAAATACTCTATAGCTTGCACCTCGTGCACCCCTTCACAGGAGTTACGGAGCTCGGCCCAGCGCGTCAAGTAGTCGCGGCTAGACTCGACCAGACCTTGGACGCACAGGGAAAGTTGGTGTGGCTTGGGTGCCCGCTTGTACTTGCTGGTGAAGTTGCGGATGAAGACTTCTGTGAAATCCAGCTAGCTGTTGACGCTGTAAGGCTTGAGGCTGTTCCGCCAGGTGCGCGCCGTGCCTTGAAGCATGAGGGGGACGTACTTCACGGCAACGCGCCTATTAACCTTTGCTATGCTGACTACAGTGGATTAGTCTATCAGCCAGTCTTCCGGCTTCACCGAGCCGTTGTACTTGGGCGTGTCTCTTGGGAGCAAGAACCATTTGGGAAAGGGCTCGTCGTGAATGCGGGGACCGAAACAAGGTGGGCCGACATCATCCTCCTCTTCTAGCGCTAGGGATCACACCAGGTGGTCGATCCGGTGGCAGGAATTGTTCTTGCAGATTCCTTCACGGCGGCCCAGCCAGACTCTGAGCATCAGGTGCTCAACAGGCGGCAGGGAGGGATATCTCTCCCTGCGGGGCGGAGGAGGAGGCGGGTTATCGCCTCGCTGCTCCACAGCTCAGGGGCGGCCTTCTGCGTCACGCTTGATGGTGAGGCGCGTCCGACTATGGCTAGTAGCGGGCTCCTTATCTTTTCGCTCTTAGGCACCGCTTGTAGTTGGAGTCCGGGAGGTCGCGTAGTGCTCTCGGTGAGGGGGAGGACTCTTGGCGCGGGTGCCGTCTTCTTGCTGTTCTGCGGCCGCGTCGATGAGCTGCTGGACGCGTCATGTCATGCAGCATAGCTCATCACCGTCCAAGCCTTCTAGCTCGTCTGCTACCGCCTGAGCGGCACGCAGGTTCTCAAGTGGCGTGGCATAGACTTGGCGGTCGGCCCCCAGCATGTTGGTGATGGCCGCCCCGCGATTCTTGATAGCGCCAAGCCGTCTGGGTCCGCCAGCAGCCGGCGTTCCGGAGGCGACACGATCAAGCTCGCGCTGATAAGCCTTGGTGAGGCGTCTCATGGAGGGTATCTTCTTGCCATTCTCAATGAGGGCAAGGTGGCGGGCCTCCAGCGTCTCGGCGTCGGCGTCAGTCGGAATGGGTGCGGACATGTCGTGTAGCACCGTCTGCAGAGTGTTGTGGGCGTTCTCGCCGGATGCAGCGCCATGGCTGATGACCAGCACCTTCGTGACGGTGCTGTCATTGCTGTCGGCACGAGGAAGAGGGTCGTCGATCACCACCATGTTGGTGGGGAAGGCATCAAGGGATGCCGTGTCAGAGTCGAAGAGCATCAGGTTGGTGGAGCCGATTAACTCCAAGTCGGTGGTGGGCTCACTGGCGATCTCAAGCTTTCCAAGGAGGTTGATGAGGCAGCTCTCGGAGCTGGTTGCACTCGCGTCTGGCGCGGGATCATCGGCGAGGTGAACCTCACCAAGAAGATTGGCAAGGCAGCTTGCTGCACAGGCGGTGTCGATGCCATGAAGCACGTCGGGGCAAGCGCCATCGGGCATGGCGGGTTGGCTACGCTTGATAGGAAGGAACAGGGTTCCCGTCCAGAGCAGGTCTCGGACGACGGTGCACCTGGCCCCATGGTGGGCGCCAAATGTCGGGTGGTAGTTGCGACATATGCCAAAGGATGGCTAATCATTGTGGGAGCCAGTAAGACATCGTCGGTGCTTGGAAACGGGATAAGGCGAAGACATGCACGGCAGCGAATCTTACCCCAAGTTTGGTGCTCTCCTAGGAGATAACAACCCTAGTCCTGCTCTGCGGGGTTTCTGCATGATCACTAAATCAGTAAGTAGCTACAAGTAGCTCCTTGAGCTGTTCGGCTAGAGGAAAAAGAAGGGCAAGGCTAGCTCTCCCCTTCTCTCTATGTGGTGTGTGTAGTTCTAATGGATCAACCCTTTGCATGGGTGCCCTGGGGGGTTTATATAGGCCTACCCCCCAGGGGTACAATGGTAATCTGGCTGGGTGTGGGTCCTGACCGTCAGTGTCTATGGGCGTCGGCTTCTCCGCTGGCTGCTGGGTCCCGCCGGCTGCTGGCCTCTTGGCCGACGGGCTGGGCCCACTGCCTATGGACCCTGTCGGCTGCTCATTACTATAGCCTCGCCCTTGATGACGATGGCTTTATCGGGACAAGCATAGCTACAGTGCCACCACCTGGCGGGCATTCATTCTAGCCTTACCCCGTCTTATCTACTTTATGGTGCACAAACTTCTAGGGCGAGGGTAGGCCGACTGTTGGGAGCCGGCCTCTCCCCATGCCAACTGGTCTGTTCGAGCCACCTTCTAGTGGCTCTCTTGCAGATGGGGCCTGCTGCCTGCAGGCCATACTGACAGCTCGTCGTGGGGGCATGGTCGATCTGCCGTGGGTGACATCATTTTCAACATGGCAATAGTGTCGCGCCAGGCGAGGGATGGCCACCCGATACGATGCACTGTGGTCACGCTCGCTCTAGGATTCGGGGGTGGTAGGCTTTACTATAGCCACGCCCCGTCTTGTCATCGTTATGTGGGTGCAAACTTTGAGGGTGCTTTTCGGGCCGCCTACTAGGAGTCGGCCACTCTGGTAGCCGCCTGCTAGGAGTCGGTCCACTTCAGGACGGCTTACTGAACCTTGCCGCCTTCCCGCAGCTGGCCACCGGACCAACCTGCCACGAGAAGGCGGCTCTCCGTCTTGGATGCTTAAGGGGCGTAGTCGGCCCGATGTTTTGAAGAGCCAGGGGGAGCCGATGAGGCTACCCGTGGTCATTTACTCCGACAACTGCAGTTCGTTGTTGCTTGGTTAAAGTGTAAACAAATAGTTTAATTGTCATCTTTTGACCCATTTTACTAACAACCTTTATCAGCTTCCTTACTTGATGCTGGTTCATCAATATCTCATTGCGCCATATGCAAAAAGGGTCGAAGCGCGGATCTTTACCAATGATATGTGTATCTAAAAGCACGAAGTTAATATTAGAAGTTAAACAACAATTGCACAATGATGTAGTAAAACACTCTTTTATAATATCTTATAACATCCAATATACTCACATATTAGATGAATTAACATGGTCATTCAAACTGGTATTGTTCCGGTCTAAGTACACTCGTTATTGTTAAATAAAAATGGAAATGCATGTTAAATACAAGATGCAACAACCAAATGTAGTCATTCATAGTGGTATTGTTGAAACTGGTATTGATGAAATTGAACTGCACAGTTCATACTTGCACATATAGAACATCATGTTGTCAATAAGTGGAACAAACAAGGCATACTACGAACAACAAAAGATAGCATTTGAAACTGGACATATGCTAACTACAAACAACTGAACAATCAAAAAACTTTAAAAGAGGCATATGCTAGCTATAATAGGCTGGTGGAAAGGAGGCATTGGCACATGGAGGATGGAGTTCATTGTAGGCTATGTCCTTTGCAGACAAGAGAAACCAGGGACCACCTATTCTTCAACTGCAACTTTAGTGTTAGAATTTGGAATTACTTGCAGATTGATTGGTCTGCAGGTACCTCCATGTCTGATTTGTTTATTCAGGCAAGGAGAAGTTTTGATAAGCCTTTCTTCACTGAAGTGGTGTTCACTGCCTGCTGGAACATCTGGATTATCAGAAATGCCAAAGTTTTTAGAAGTGAGAGGGCAAGTTTTAATAAATGGAGAGGTACTTTTAGGCATGATATTTGTCTCCTGTAGCATAGGATCAAGTCTGCTTAAAAGGATGACCTACTGAAGTGGATTTCTTTTCTCCCCCCTTAAGGCTTTTTGTAAGACTTCATTTTTGTTTTTTGGATTACCCTTGTAATCATCCTGTTGTAATTGTTGTTTTTCATTAATAAAGTTTTGATATGTTGTGGGGGTTTGCCCCATAGTTCCCAGTAAAAAAACAGGCTTAACAGCAAGCAAATATATGCATTCCTATCGGATGTTTAAAACTGGATTGATGAAAATGTACTGCATAGTAAATAGTTACACATACAGAGCATCACATTGTGAACAATTGAAATAAAAAAGGCATACTGCAAAGAACCATATAGAGCATCACATTATGAGCAATTAAAACTGGACATATTCTCACTGCACTACAAAAGGGACTCAACAAAACAAATCATGGGTTCCCCCCTGTGAAGAGGCACGGCAAAACAAATCACGGGTTTCCTCACTTGTCACAGATGGGCTCATTCCCATGGGAAGAGCACGGACCTTGTATGTGCTCCATGTTGTCGCATATGGGCTTCTTGCCCTTGGAAGAGCATGGTTGTAGGGTGCCCTCCCTGATGTCGCAGACGAGCTCTTTCCCCTTGGAAGAGCAAATGGGCTCTTTCCCCTTGGAAGAGCCAGAGAGGGTGGCCTCCTTGTGGTCGCCGTCGATGAGGTCTAACTTGGAAGTTGTGGATCCCAAGCCAGCGTCACAGAACGTGTCCTTCAGAAATGACAAAAGAGGCTCCATGGCAATGTAGGATGGCAAATTTTTAACAGCGAGCCAGAGGAGATCAGCGGCGTTGCCATGAATGAGATCGATGGTGGTTGAACCCCCGGGGTTGGGAGGGTCACTTAACCTGTGACATAGCACGCGTCAGGCCGTCGCTGTCGACGACCTCGAGGTCGTAGTCGGCGTCCATGACATACCCGCATACTCTAGACTGCTGATTGAGTGCCTGCAGCCGGTAATGGTCGTCAGCTTCCTCGGTGGCCACCTCGGCGACGTTGGGCGAAGAGACCGTTATACACCTCTTTTTGGTCAGTCGCTCCTTGAGCTCCATGGGAATTGTAGCCAGGCTTAGGCTACGACGCTCTGGAGTGGGGGATGGGGATGGGGATCTATGGGAAAGGGGGCGTTTGGAAGGCATCATCTAAGAAACTCAGGGCGGCCTGGGTATGGAGATCGGTGGGTAAGCTGCACGGGCAAACCGGCAAATGTTGACAATGGAGGCCTAGCAGTGGCCGCGGCGACCTTGCTAGGGTTTTGAGTGAGGGAGGGGTTGTGATGGTGGGTGGGAGTGTGTGTGCGTGCGCACGCGTGCCCGAGGACGTTTTGATGTGTGTGTGACGGGGGGTGTTTGAGGAAATGACGCGGCTACTAAGATTTTTACTACACGGGAGTCAAACGCGGGAGTGAACTGCCGGGGCTATTGAAAATTTGGATGATGGTGCATCACACACTGTCCAGAAATAACAACCGTGTGTTATGAAACAGACAAAACCCTCAAGGCAGGTAGATATTTTCAAGGGATGCAGGTGTCGGCGTTCTGGGAACAGGGGTCCCCAGACTTGCCTGCCTGCGGCATGGCTCAAGGGCCGACCCAGCACGGCCCATCTTCATTAGCACGAGCTCAAGACCCTCGCGAGGGGCCAAGCCTCGCGGGGTGGACGATAGGGAGCTTCCTCAGGCACGGCCTCGTCAGGCTGCCTCAGGAGGAGGCGGAGAGATCAAGGCGGGGTACCTCATGAGGTGCCCATGACGCAAGCCATGACGACCAAGGGCGCCAGGCGGGCGCCAGCCCGTGCAGTGTCCTCCTTTCCTCTTTGGTGCAAAGGGAGCAAGCGCAGGCAAGAGCATCAAGCAAAGGCATCTGTTTCGGTGCAACAAGACCAAGACCGTCGCAACGGCAGAAAGGAAGTCATTGTGGAGCCCAAGCCGGCGTCACCACCAGAGCCTTTGACAGACGAGGACCAACTTTAGTTAGGATATGTGTACTAGTTGTTCCCCTTCAAAATGGCCAATTGTTGGCTCCCTTCCCGCTCAATATTTGGGAAGAGGCCCAGGGCCTTTGCCTATAAATAGGACTAGCCACCCACAAGGTAGGGGGATCGAGATCATCATCAACATCATCAAGAAACTAGCAGAAAGAGTGACTGAACTCCTCCTAGCAGTTCATCGCACCAGCCAAGAACAGACCCTCGTGAGGCTGTTCTTCCTTGTATTGTTCATCATCAGCCCAAGAGGCAATCCACCACACCACAAACTAGAGTAGGGTATTACACCACAATGGTGGCCCGAACTAGTATAAACCTTGTGTCTCTTGTGTTGTTCATTTCATAGCTTAGATCCTAGCAAGGCGGCGAGGTCCAGGTAGGTAGAGGGTGAGATCTCCGTGCGCACCCCAGTGTTCGAACCTAGAGGGTCTGCCGAAACCCGAAATCCGACATTTGGCGCTCCAGGTAGGGGTGCGCCGGAATTCATCGACCATCGCATCCATGTCAGACGCTCGTCGGGCCTGCGCCGAGCGCCGAGCCGCTCTCGCTTCCCCCATCGCCCAGGCGGCCCCCGTTGGTGGCCGCCCCCGTCGTTCCCCATCGCCTGCCATTAACGGTGCCACCGGCCCAGCGGGAAAACGAGCAGCAAGCATCGTCCCAGCATCCGTCCGTGAGGCGAGACGGCCGCACTACTACTCCCTCACTCGCCCCAGCTAGTTCTTCGTCCCGCGCACTCCGCGCGCCCATGGAGGCTCGAGCTGTGCTCATCGCGGGAAACGAGCTCCTGCGCTACTTCCCAGTCAACGACGTCTATGAAGAGTGGCTCGACCGCGTCGCTGAGCTCGTCCGCGCCATGGGGGGGCTCCCCCATGCCGCCCTTCTCGCTATACCGCGCCCCGCCCTACGCGGGCAATGAAGCTCCGGGGGCGCCTCAGCTGCCTCCCCCTCAAGAAGGCGCCCTGGCCCCAAGGCGCGAGGCCTCTGGGCGGAACCCACTCCGTCCGGCTCCAGCGCAGCGAGAGCAGAGTTGCCAAGAGGTCCCTCGCCCCCAAGAAGATGCCCGAGTGCTCCCTGCTCGGGCCCGTCGCGACCACGCTCCTGTTCCAGCACGCCAAGACCCCGCGCTGCTCCCAGCTGCAGCACATGGGGACCCGCAAGACTAAGCTCTTCATCACCAAAGGCCTCTCGTGGCCACAGCAGGCTGCCGCGCCTTCACCACCGAGCTGCGCAGCGTCGCATGGCCGACCCTGCGGAGTTCCTCCAGCTCTATGAGCTGGCCATCGAAGCTGCCAACGGGGACGAGAAGGTCATGGTGAACTAGTTTCCCATGGCACTCAAGGATGGGGCCCGCACCTGGCTCCTTAACCTGGCTCCTGGCACGATCTCCTCCTGGGACGAGATGTGCACCCGCTTCATCGCCAACTTCCAAGGTACTCGCGACTGGCCACCTGCCGTGAGCGACATGCGCCATGTCAAGCAGCAACCAGAGGAGACCCTGCAGAAGTACATCCAGCGCTTCAACAACGCACGCCTCAAGATTCCCAAGGTGACCGAGGAGGCCATCATCTCAGCCTTCTCCGACGGCGTGTGTGACGTCAAGATGAAGGAGGAGCTGGCGATGCATGAAGATCTGTGCACTTCCTGGGAGCTGTTCGACTTGGCGACCCAAGTGCGCCAGGGCTGAGGAAGGGTGCCTCTCCCTCCTCGAGCTGCCAGCCGTAGACCCAGAAGAAAAGAAATCCAAGGCCAAGGACGTGAAGCGTAAGGGGGCTGCCATGCTCGCGGTCGAACCAGACACCAAGCGGGGCAGAGATCAGCCCGAGTCTTCCAAGGGCAACTGGTACTGTGTGTACCACGACCTCCACACCCACAACACCAACGAATGTCAAGAGCTCCAAGCCGTGCGAGAAGGGAAGATCGGCCAACGCGCCGACCGCAACGATCGAGGCTATGGCCAAGGAGGAGGAAGGAACGCAGGACGCTAGGAAGACCGTGGCCCTCGCCAAGGGTGGCACGTCTGACCTCGCGAGGATCGCTGGCAGGGTCAGCCTCGCGAGGGAGATTGGAGGGATCAGCCTCGTGAGGATCGTCCGCAAGGAAACGCAGGCCTCCCTCCTCTGCCGCCACAGCCAAGGAGAAACGAGGACCATCATCAGGACAAGGGGGTTGGGGGCTTCCAGGAGCCGCGCGCGATCGCCTGCATCCTGGGCGGAGCTCAAGCCCCAGCCTCTCAACGCATCTTCATGCAGTTCGACCGCGAAGTGAATGCAGTCCTCCCCAAGCTCGAAGCCATGTGCCCTCTCAGGTGGTCGGCATGCGCCATCACGTTCAGCTCAACGGATCAGCTCAAGTGTGTAGCCACTGCCGGAGTCCTCCCGATGCTTTGCTCTCCAATCATCAGCAACGTGCAAGTCACCAGGACCCTCATCGACGGCGGGGCAGGGCTCAACGTCCTGTCCGTAGAGACATTCAGCAATCTCCAAGTGCCTTACAATCAGCTTCATCCAACCAAGCCCTTCTCCGGAGTCACCGATGGCTCCACGGTTCCGATCGGGCAGGTCCGCCTCCATGTCACCTTTGGGGCGCGCGACAATTACCGCACCGAGCTCATCGACTTTGACGTCGCCCACATTCGCCTGCCATACAACACCATCCTCGGGTACCCAGCTCTCGCCAAGTTCATGGCTGTGACTCATCATGGCTACAACGTCTTCAAGATGCCAGGAAGCGGCGGAGTCATCACGGTGCCTTGTGAAGAAAGAGACGCAGTGTGCTCCCTGGAGCGAGCTTTTCAGGCCGCATCACTTGAAGACCCAGATCACGGGAGCGGGAGGCTCCCTCAGACCGCTCCCAAGAAGAAGAAGACATCGCCAGGCCCGACCCCTCATGAGGCAGACCCCTCAGGGTCTACGCCTGCTCAGGGGGCACCTCCTTCTGTCACATAGGAAGGCGCGCCCAGCACCCTCCTCAAGCAAGGCTCGGGGGATCCCTCCTGGAGGGCCACCGACCTTGCTAAGGTCACGAGGGAGGCGCTTGGGCAGCACTTGGAGGCGTGTTTCGAAGCATGTTTCCGTCAGGAAGGAGCAAGGCAAGGAGGGCCAAACCCTCAGAAGTTCGCCAGTCAGATCACGCAGGAGTTGCAGGAGTCAAGAGTCATGAGTGGCAGCCGCCGCTTACCCGCCGCAGCTCCCCATCCAGGCGAGGATGGTGGGCTGCGCGTCTGCATCGACATCCCAGGGCTCAACCGAGCCGCCTCTCAGGAGCGCTTCTGGCCCTCACGCGCGGGGCGCTGCGAAGGCCCACCCCACAGCTACGTCCGTATGCCCTACGGCTTGCCGAACGCGGCCTCCACGTACCAGCGCCTCATGGGGAGCATCCTGGAGGCTCAGGAGGCCAGGCGTTCCGCAGTCCTGGCGGAGATGGAGATGGTCCACAAGGAGCCACCAGCGCCCCCGGAACCTCCCGAGGCTCCTGGGCCTGGGGGCTCGTGAGGATCGGCTTCTACAGCTCACGACGTCTGCTACTTCAACACCCCTTCGTCTTCAACGCTATCAGGTGACATCCTTCAAGTTTCGTTTCCAGGTGGGAGCGCCCCCTAGGGCTGCATTATTCCCAGGCCGCGTGGGTCCGTCCCTGCGGCATGTATCCCCTTTTCACTTTATGTTCCTAGCTTACCTTGTTGGGGGCGCCCCTCGGGCTGCATCATCCCCAAGTCGCTCGGGCCAGACCCAGCGATGTCTGCCTTCCCTGCATCTATCTAAATGAACTCGCTTCTTCGTGATTAACGTGCTTGACCTAGTTGCCCGCTCAACCGACACCAACCGATGGAGCTGCTCCCCAACGGCACGACGCTTGCGCATGGGTCTGTCCCTGCAACGCCATAAAACCTGAATCGCTGAGCTCTGGCCGCGGCAGCACCGCACAACGCCACCTCGTCAGGCCCTCAGTGCCTCGTCACCTCTCCAAAGCAACCAACGGCTGACCGCCGCTTGTCATAGCGGACTCTTGTTCTTCTTGTGGTGGGCCTGCAGGATCCCTTCAAGGAGCAGCGCCAGGCGAGGCCCTCACGGCGTCTTCTTCACCCTCGTCCACACGAACCGCTTGCACGTTAAAGAGGGGGGGGGGTACCTGAGCAACGCGACTCATGGGCTCCTACTGGCTCTCCAGCCGTCACCCTCTGTCCTTGTCCATGGCATCGCGACCTGGCATACCAGCGACGGCTGAGACCCGCTCGAGGGCCGGGACCCGAGGTCGTAGAGCAGAAAGGGGAGAAAAGGCGAGAGGGAAGAGGCACGCGGGGACCTCATCGGGCAACCCCTAGCCGGCCGATGCGCGGACCTAGCGCTGCACCAGGAAGCGGTTCCTGACTCTCGAGATAAGTCACCCTCCGGAAACGCTAGCTATCGCAGCACCGCCCCCGCATCCAATGCAATCCCGTGTTAGCAACGTCGCGCTCCTTTCTCACTGAACGATGGCTGCTTGAGCGCTAAAGGGGACCTCATGAGCATCATGACTCAGGGGCTCTTACTGGACCCCGGGTCGCTCACCTCCTGGCCTTGACCATGGCATCGCGACTTGGCATACCAGCGACGGTTGAAGCCTGCCTTGGGACCGGGACCTGTCGGCGCAGAGCACCAAGCCCTCGTGAGGTTCGAAAGGAAGAACTAAGCTAAGAAGGAATAAGCATCTCGCACTACTTCATGGCAAGGGCTATATTAACAAACAGAACCACATGCATCTTACAAGCCCCCATGGGGCACGCTTTCCAATTCCTCGCAGGGAACAGGCGGAACAGGTCCTAGAGGATGCTGACTACACGTGCATCTGCAAGAGATGCCATCATCAATAGTGGGCCGTCAGGCACCGGCGCCAACCTCATCTAGATCAGAGGCGGCGGCGGCCTAACGAGCCCGTCCTGCTCCGAGAGCGGCGCAGGCTCGGGGGCTCGTAGCTGTCGTCGCTCGTCTCCGGAGTCGCGCAGAGCTCAGCAGAGTCACTAGCGCCCCCGCCACCTGAGGAGCCGCTGAGGGAGTGGACGGCGAGCCTAGTCCTCGCCGTGGCATGGCCCCGACCGCCTCTCTCAGGGCAGCACTCCAGCCGGTGTCCGTCCGCGCCGAAGACCTTGAAGAGCATCATGGAAGCGCCGTCATACTCCAAGTGGATCGCGAGGGCGCCCCTCGTCCCGCAGACCCGGGCGATCTCGCCCCAGCCTCGAGTCATGAAGACTTTGCCCAGAGCGACGACCGTGACCTCCGCTTCAGTCGCGAGGGTGTTGTAGTTGGCATGCTGCAACCAGAGCTCCAAGTATCCCCCCTGCGGCATCACGAAGGCGAAGGAGGGAGGAAGGCGAATCCAAGACTGAGTAGGCATGGCGGCATGGAGCACAAACTCTCGGGAGGAGCCCTCGGCATGAACTCCAGGAGGGACAACGCGCACCGCCGTGACACGCCGGCGTCGACGGCGGCGTCGTCCATGGCGCTCAGCATCAACTCCTGCAGGGCCCTCAAGGTGGGCGTACAAGGGCAGCGGGAACCCTGGCGGCGGCCGCTCGCACCAAGGCCTCGACACCTCCTGTCGGGCGCCCTCACCTCGACAGCATAGGGGTAGCCATTTCTTCGGCGGAAGCGGGTGGGGACCCTCTCGGGGAGCCTTTCCCTTCTCTTCCGCGGAGAACTGGCGGATCGGAGCCATTGCGGCAAGGTGGATCAAGGACGAAGAAGAAGGAGAAGCAAGAGGGGATGGACCGGAAGGGCAGGCGCCGTCCCGTACTTATAGCCAGAGGAGGCCAACCGCCAGCCTCCACGATCACAAGTAATCATGACCCACTTTGCATGAAGGGACTTGTCAGTTCGTGCAGTTGCCGAGGCGTCATGGGGGAGCGAAGCTGCCCACGTCCAACCAACCGCCAGCGGCGCCCGAGGCTGCAGGGTGTTAGGGCCCGCGGCGCTTCGCACTCGCCCCTTCGCTTCTCTGCTCAGCCAAGTCCGGGCTCGCCTTGGGCCCGGGGGCTACTATGAGCATTCTGGGAACGGGGGTCCCCAGACGTGCCTGCGTGTGGCCTGTGGCATGGCTCAAGGGGCGGCCCAGCACGGCCCATCTTCATCAGCACGAGCTCAAGACTCTCACGAGGGGCCAAGCCTCGCAGGGTGGACGATAGGGAGCTTCCTCAGGCACGGCCTCGTCAGGCTGGCTCGTGAGGAGGCGGAGAGATCAAGGCGGGGTACCTCACGAGGTGCCCATGACGCAAGCCATGACGACCAAGGGCGCCAGGCGGGCGCCAGCCCGCGCAGTGTCCTCCTTTCCTCTTTGGTGCAAAGGGAGCAAGCATAGGCAAGAGCGTCAAGCAAAGGCATCCGTTTTGGTGCAACAAGACCAAGACCGTCGCAATGGCAGAAAGGAAGTCATTGTGGAGCCCAAGCCGGCATCACCATCAGAGCCTTTGACAGGCGAGGACCAACTTTAGTTAGGATAGGTGTACTAGATGTTCCCCTTCAAAATGGCCAATTGTTGGCGCCCTTCCCGCTCAATATTTGGGAAGAGGCCCAGGGCCTTTGCCTATAAATAGGACTAGCCACCCACAAGGTAGGGGGATCGAGATCATCATCAACATCATCAAGAAACCAACAGAAAGAGCAACTGAACTCCTCCTAGCAGTTCATCGCACCAGCCAAGAACAGACCCTTGCGAGGCTGTTCTTCCTTGTATTGTTCATCATCAGCCCAAGAGGCAATCCACCACACCACAAACTAGAGTAGGGTATTACACCACAATGGTGGCCCGAACTAGTATAAACCTTGTGTCTCTTGTGTTGTTCATTTCATAGCTTAGATCCTAGCGAGGCGGCGAGGTCCAGGTAGGTAGAGGGCGAGATCTCCGCGCGCACCCCAGTGTTCGAACCTAGAGGGTCTGCCAGAACCCGAAATCCGACAGCAGGCGGGAGCGGGAACAACAAACATCACAAACGGTGGAAACATAATAACCATGTGTTATCAAACAAAAAAACTTGTAGGCGGCTAGATATTTTTGAGAGGGGAAGCCTTGTGGAGCCCAATGTACTGTGCTGATGTGCATGACAGGGGCACCGGCGTGGAACACGGTTAGTGTGAGTGAGTTGTGTCTATTGCGTCATCTGACTTGTCTAATGTTCATAAATTTGGCGAAAATGACGTGGGAAAGGGTCAGAACACGAACACACTTGCATGTGGACCAAATATATGTATGAAAAGGGTGGTTTGATGTTCAAATACCAAATGCAACTTTGATGTGGCACCTATCTCGCAAACCCACTGTATTGCTTCCCCCCTCGTGTCGCTAGGAGGGGAATCCTAAGCTATGAACGCATGCCCCCATCACACACACACACACACACACACACACACACACACACACACACACACACACACACGCGCGCGCACTTTCAGTTGGCGGGCTGGAGAGGGCATCTCACTGATATGTGATCGTAAAACGGACCAAGAATAATCCACCTCGGTCATACAACCTCTCTCTTGTTGTTGGTCAAAGTGATGGCCGTTCATGCGACCCCAAAGATGAGCTAACTCGCCAACAATCACGCAAGTAGCTACTCCCCGAAGACAACCACTGCCTGCGTGTGGCCCAAACATATGTATGGAGAGGTGTTGATGTTTGAATACACAATGGAACAACTTTGATGTGGCACTGCGCTTTCGAGCCAGAAATCCCCACACAGAGCGAGGGTTAGTTGACGATGCATATGTATGTCACACCACACTTCGAGCCGATGACAGGGATTCATGCATGCAAGTGTGCATAGTATGCTCTCAAACTTAATTAGGTCCGAATCTCACCATGACCTACACTACGATAACAGGAATCAAACTAAGAGCCTGCCATGGTAACCTATCTTGTTGTCGGTCCAAGTGATCATGGAGATGTCCACGCGGGCCCACGAATATATAGGCTTGTCCCTGATAACCACGCAAGGGAGTGTACCGTTCAAAGACAACCGCTACATGCATATGTATGGAGGTCATGTGTGCATGCATGTTTGAATACCATTCACAACATTGATGTGGCGCGTGCATTGAAAATTGTACAGTCCCACACAGTGCAAGATCGGTTCATGACGTGTCGTGGTACTGGCCACTTTGACTCGATGGGAGGGTTTCATGCGTACACATGCATGTGTGTGCTCAAAATGTATCATGTCATCCCAGAGCATGACCTATATATATATATCGTATTACAAACAAACAAATAATCCCCTTCTAAGTCAAATTAACCTCTCTCGTTGTCAGGAAAAGTAGTGATGGACCAAGTGGGCCCACAGATGGAAAGAATCGATATCGCTGGTAGTCTCGAGAGTGGGTGCGAGAGGACAACCACCATCGCTTTGCATGTGGGCCAAACATATGTTCAATACCCAAAATGCACAACTTTGATGTGGCACATGCCTCGGAAACCGTAAGTCCCCACACAGAGTGAGATTCATGAAGTGTACTGCGTACATATGATGGTCCCCTTCCCCCTCTTCCACGCATACTATATGATCCTACCGTAATACAACCCAAAATAATCCTGCTTGATGCTGAAATTAATTAACCTCTCCCGATGTAGGTCAAAGTGATGCATGCATCAATGATGACCTCACGGGCCAACAGATGGAAGAGCATCACATGTGACTATCCTAGGATAACCACCGCCTAGATGCATGTGTCCCAAAGAGGTGTTGTGTGATGTTTGAATAACTGATTCACAACTTTGATGTGGCACGTGCCTCGAAAACCCAAAAGTCTTGACACTGAGTGAGGTGTACTTGTTCACGAACGCGTACCTATAGTATATATGCTAGTCCCCTCCCACCTCTTCGATGCGTGTACTATATACTCCCACCATAACACAAACAACAAAGATTCTACCTTGCTGGTCAAATTAACCCCTTTGCCAGTTGTTGGTCAAAGTGATGGACGACGACCTCACGGGCCCACACAAAGCATCACACGCGAGTGAGTGTCATGTAGGACGACCACCTACTTCATGTGGCCAAAACATGTATGTATGAAATGATTGTGTAATGTTTTAAATAACGAATTCATGACTTTGATGTGGCACCTGCCTCAAAAAAGGCCAACCCATACGGTGGCTCACAACTCATAGTGTACTGCTAGGCCCCCAAGACGCGCCCGCACACGCGCACACACACACACACACCGCGCATCCACCGCACTTCCAGCCGACTCTGATGTGTCTCTAGGTTCTTTGTTGTCAGAGCAAGGATGCTGAAGGTAATGAGGTTTTCCCTACATTTATTTCGCAAAAATGAATGGTTTGTTGATCAGCGCCGGCGACTGCAAAAGAATGGAATAGGCTTCAAAAATGCTGAATTTCATTTTGGAACTTCAAATGATAGAGTAATCAGAAGTCATCGTGTCAACCCCATACATGACTTCTTAGTGGCTGACTCCTTTGCAAAAATTATGAGGTCTCGAAACCAGCCATACAAGTGGTAATATTAGTTTGAACCTCTCTTATATCCATGTTCAGTGAATCAGCGCAGGCGTTTGCAGCTGATGAGCTAAATGTCATTTCTAATATCAGTTTGAACCTTGTAATCTTCGAATTTGAGCCATATAACTCTGGAATTTGAACCTTGTAATATTTCGAGCTTTTGTGGTACAATTGTTGAAATGGCATCGTATGAGACTCATATATTGGTAGCACTATTTTGACCTTAATATGCAATGGAATTAGATTTTATTAGCCATTCTTGAATGTGTTTACCTTGTCGATATCATAGCACACGATCTGTATAGCTAACTCGACTGTTATCTTCGACATTACTACACACAGTTGGTTTCTTCAACCATGTGCCCTGTAGAGCATAGAATTAATTATCGCACTCGAGTGTCCATCACCACCCTTCTGTGTAACTTTGACCTCATCACCCATGAGTAAACTTATCACCGAAGTCGTTCCACACACTTCATTTTTACAAAGCCTATTGCCAATAAACACCCACAATTTCTCCCTCTACTAGCCGACGCGTGGCCAAACTAGCCGGGCGGGAAGCTTGAACAGTAAAATGCATGGTTGTGCGGGAACAGGCTCACCGACAATACATTGGGCGCCTCTTTGAGCCCACGCATGGTCTAACAAAATGTGTACTATGTTATAAAGCATGCACTGGAATCCTCCGCTATGAACGCAGTGACAAGACGTGATGATTACAGGCCGGCCGTCCCCCGTTTGTTACAGCGGCCGTTCATCCCTTGTGTCTCTTCAACCTTTCCATCGCGGCCCACTATTGCAAGAAGCACACCCACCATGACAAATTCTTAGAGGGTATCCTGCGCGGCTCCAATGGCGCTCCGAGCGGCTGCCGATGACGAGCAGCAGTTCACCATGCATGCCGTGGTGGACACCCACAGAAGGTTCACAGAGCTCTTGGTGATCTACACCAACAACCCGGTCTGGGTGGAGCACTCCGTCCACATCATGGAGCTGTTTTTTGCCGAGGAGAAGTACAAGGTGGTCGGGTTCGACCTCGAGTACACCCGCACTCGTGCTGGGTCTCGTCCCAAGGTCGCCATCGCCCAGATGTGCATGCGCAATCACGCCCTCATCTACCACTACCGCCTTGCCACTAGGCCTTGTGAGTTTTTCGCTAGGTTTGTCAACAGCCTCCACTACATGTTCACTATGGTGGACATCACCAACGATGTAAAGGTGCTCAAGAATTCGGGTATCGCTTGCGAGAATCTTTTCGACATCTAGGGCCAATACAAGATCTGGGGAAGCAATGAGCATGAGAAGGACTCACTGGTTCACCTCACCTAGGCCATCATGGATCCCTGCTGCAAAGACATGAATGATTCTTGCAACAAGGACAAGTGTGCCTGGTACTTGGCCTGGATGGAGAAACTCGGCAAAGCTCACGTCGTGTACGCGGCCAAGTAGGCGTACACGAGCTACAAGATGTACAGGCGGATCGTTGACATGAGTAAGTGCCTCCTTCCCCAAAATGGCCAGGGATCAAGCTGGAAGCAGAGCAATGGCAAGCGTCATCGCAACAAGAAGTAGATGATTAGATCCTCATTTCTCCTAGTTTAGTATGCATGTAATTGCTCACTTTGGTGTGTGGAAATGTTATGTGTGTATTCACTTGTGTAATTGTATGCTCAATTTGGTTATGCAATGCTGTCTTTTTAAGTATATATGTTCATGTTCTGTAGACAGAGCATAGATGTTGTGCAGACAGAGCAAATCACATCACACACAGACTAAACAATGGAACCCGTCGGTGATGATTTCATCAATCACTCACAATTGTATATCAGCAATCGTTTGCTCACAACACACACGGCTTGTTAATAGGAATCGTTTGTGTTGTTATCGGTCTTCCCACACATTTCCAACTTAAGACCTATTTGCCCTGTATTACACACATATTATTAATTTGAACCATTTCTGTTCTCTTGGCTCCATGCATATAATTCATCCGAGCGAACTGTATGCCGTATATTGCACACACCATCACCTGGATGACCGTTTCTTTCGTGTTGCCTAATCACAAACCGTTCATCTGAGGGAACTGTATGACGTATATTGCACACACCTTCATCTAGCTGCCCATTTATGTTTTTCTGCCTCATCGCAAACAGTTCATTGAACTGAATCGTATGCCCAGCATCACACATGCAACTACAATATGAATCGTGTTTGATGTATCTGCCATCGCAAACGTTTTGCATCTTTTTTGACGGTTTTTACATAACCGTTTGTGATTAATGCATCGCACATAGTTTTGTCAAAGGGTCTCTAATCGTAGTGTCACGTTAGCAGCATCCTGCAGTAGTGTCATTATCTTCCTCTCTACTTGGTGTAGGCATTGCGGGAATAGTTTTATCTGATGTGCTACTTTCCAATTGGAGAGAAGGTACAATTTGTCGGCGTTCTAGGAATGGGGGTACCCATACTTGCCTACCTGCGGCCTGCGGCGTGGCTCAAGGAGTGGCCCAGTACGGCCCATCTTCATCAACCCATGCTCAAGACCCTCGCGAGGGGCCAAGCCTCGCGGGGCGGACGACAGGAGGCTTCCTCAGGCACGGCCTCGTCAGGCTGGCTCGCGAGGAGGCGGAGAGATCAAGGCAGGGTACCTCACGAGGTGCCCATGACGCAAGCCACGACGACCAAGGCCAGGCGGGCGCCAGGCAGGCACCGGCCTGCGTAGAGTCCTTGTTTCCCCTTTGGTGCAAAGGGGGCAAGCGCAGGAAAGGGTATCAAGAAAAGGCAACCATTTCGGTGCAACGAGACCAAAACCAGTAGGATGGTAGAACGGAGGTCATCGTGGATCCCAGGCCAGCGTCATTGTCAGGGTCTTTGGCAGGCGAGGACCAACTTTAGTCAGGATAAGTGTACTAGATGTTCCCCTTTAAAATGGACGATTGTTGGCGCCCTTCCCGCTCAATATTTGGGAAGAGGCCCGGGGCCTTCGCCTATAAATAGGACTAGCCACCCACAGGGTAGGGGATCGGATCGGATCCACATCCAAGACACACAGAGAGAGGCGACTGAACTCCCCCTAGCAGTTCATCGCACCAACCAAGAACAGACCCGCGCGAGGTTGTTCTTCCCTTGTACTGTTCCTCATCAGCCCCACAGGCAATCCACCACACCACAAACTGGAGTAGGGTATTACACCACAATGGTGGCGTGAACCAGTATAAATCTCGTGTCCCTTGTGTTGTTCTTTGTGTAGTTTAGATCTTGGCGAGGCGGTGAGACATGGGTAGGCTGGGGGTGTGATCTCCGCGTGCACCCCAGTGTTCGAACCTCAAGGGTCTGCCAGAACCCGAAATCCGACATTTGGCACGCCAGGTAGGGGTGCGCCGGAATCTTCCCTCCGTCGCCTCGTGTTTCACCGCCCGTCGCATCATCGTCATCATGTCCGGCGACCCCACGGGCAATCCTGATCCCTGGGCGGCCTGGCCCGCCCACGCAGAGCCGCTTACCCAGGACGACCTCAACTCCATGCACCAGGCAGCCCGCGGTCCGCAGGGCACTGCGGGCCGCGGGCGACATGGTTAGATGACACCAGCTCTCACACCGCGATAGGTGCGGTCGGCAGCGTGAGCCTCGAGCCACGCTGCGGCCACGGTGCCGTACTCACGGCGAGAGCAGGCGAACTCAAGGGCCGCGCTCACAGTAGCTCGAGAACTACTGCAATGCAGGCTGCTAGAGGGCGGCCGCAATGTGCTACTGGAGCGGGTGGCAGAGCTCCTGGGCTCCGCCGCCTCGGGGGCTCACCCCTTCTGCACCCAGCTGCCGCCTCAGGCCAAAAGCGGACCGCACGGAGGCCCCACACGCGCCCGCACAGCTCCAAGCAGATTCCAGGGCCACTCCAACGCCAACTTGGCCCTCAGCGCCTGGCCACCAACGGTGCCGCCTCCGCCTCCGACCATCGAAGGGGGATCCACTACATCCCACGGTCCCGGTTAGCCGCCGCGCTACCACTCGCAGGCTGGCATCATGAGCAGAACTGCGTGGCACATGGGGCACTACGGCGAGGTTTTCGGGGCGGCGGCCCGGGAGGCGTATGTGCCCCACATGATGGATCAAGGACACGCGCAGGAGGAAGACCATGGCTAGTTCCTCGGCCCAGGCTGGGGAGAAGAAACACCCGAGGCTAAGCTCTTTCAGGAGCCCAGGGAAGGCCCCGTCGACTGCGCCGGAGGCAGCGACTATCGGGTACCGCTAATCCCTCAGGAACAGGCATACGCTAAGCATGGATAGCAGGAGGTACAGGTCGTCACAGCGGGGGGCTGCCCCAATCCAGCAGCTCCCCACCCCTCAGGAGGAGGGCACCGGGGGCTGCAGGAGAGGGGCTGAGATCCGGCCTTGCTCACGCGGCGCTCAGAGCAAGGCGTCCTCAGGAGGTAGGCCCTCTGCCGGGGAGGTGCCCCAGGGCCGACCCCGGCAGAGGACCCGTGGTCGTCGGGGGAACCACTGGCGACCGCTCTATCTCATCGGCGGCGTCCTCGGTCTCTGGCCGTCGTCGGTGGCAATAGAGTGTGGTGCAAGGTGGGGCCCTCGTCTAGCGATATGAAGCAAGGCAGGTACCTGTGAAGAAGGCCCAGTGCCTCTGAAGCTCGCCGCCCCGTGACACTCTCACGTAATAATGAGTGGGGTTGTACATGCCCCGGAGTCTCCAGAGAGCCGCCCTCGGGCCTCGGGGGCTCCCGCCCACGCCCAGTGGCAGCACTTAGCTCCGCGCTGGTGAGAAGACGTCAAAGACTAGACTAGGTGCCGGACGTGGCTTTTTCTGCTTTTCCTGCTTTTCTCCTTGGTTGATGCTTTTCCATGTTTGGATTTAAGTTGGATTTGAGCTTGAAACTTGCGTGTATCCGGGGAAGGGGTGTTTAGTCTCGTTCGAGCAATCTCTTGCGTTCTGGTTGCCGCTTTGCGTCCGTCCAAGCTTTAGCTGCCTCCCCTCGCGAGCCCCTCGCGAGCCGGGCCGGGCCCAGCATGAACGCAGCCCAGACTGCCGTCGGCACGCCCTCTCAGGAGGATCTCCTTGCAGGTTCGACAGGCTCGTTCAGGAGACACTCAGGACATCACGGCCCTCCACAGGCTAGCTCAGGGCCCACGCGGGTCGAAGGTAAACAAGCCAGTCAGCTCACCATGAACCAGCTGCCTAGCGCAGGCACACGGGTGATATCATGTTTACAAATACGCTAACTGCAAGTTTTTACACGAGGGGCTCCCCTCCCAAAATGCTCTTACAACCTCCTAGGCCAAGCCCGAACTCTCTCTGCGTAGGGTAAAAACAGGAACAACACACGATCAATCAGATAAATCACCCAATTCATCCCCGGGGACACCTCCGGAGTCACCGCTGGCGTTGCTGGCCTCACCGTCGCCTCCTACATCGCCGCCAATAGCACCTCGGCCATTCACCACTCCGCCCTCACCAGCACCTGGGCCATTCACCACTCCGCCCTCGTCGGCGGCTACGACCACACCATCGTCATCAGCGGTGATGGCCCTAACAAGGGCGTCCACATTGTCTTCCACCCAGCTCGCCAGATTGTCCCGGACTGCCAAGGGTACTGGTGCGATGGCGGCATCAAAGTCAAAGTGGGGGTCCATGTTCTGAAGGTGACTGAAGACATGAGAGAAAGCACGCCCAAGTAGGGCACGACTCCTCTCCTCCACCAACCTGTCGGCTCTGCCCGAACGGGCCTCCAGCTGCATCACCACGTCGGTGAAGAACTGAAGGTTACCAGCATAGTTAACCACACGAGGCTCCCCAACGGCTGCCTGGCAGATGATACCCAAGGCCGTGTTAGCTCTTTCCCGGAGCTCGCGGAGCATGGGGCTGTGCACATGCTCCAAGGTCTACCACTGGCGTATCTCGTCCTCGTTCCTCCGCACAACAGCCTCAGTCGCGTCCACCCTTTGGTGGAGAAGAAGCACCTCGGCGCGGGAGGAAGCCAGTTCCGCCTGTGCCGTGCCAAGGGCGGCCCCGGTAACGTCCGCACGCCGCATCACTTCATCCAGCTTGGCCTTCAGGGCGGCGGTCCTACCCTCTGCTTCGATCTGGATCAGCTCAAGCCTTTCCTCAAACTCGCACTCGAGGTTCGAGCAAGCCGCCGCCACCCGGTGATCAACTTCTTCTGAGGCTCGGGCTTCCCTCGCAGCGACATCATCCTTCGCCTGCGCCACCATGCGCTCCCTCATCTCCGATCGCTCGAGTTCCAGGGTGCGCTCGGTGGCCTCTAGCCTCAGTGCCTCCTCACGTTTCTGAAGCTCTGCCCGATCGACCGAGCCCCCCTCCATCGATGCAAGGGCCGCCTCATGCAACTCCACCTGTTGCTCCAGGGAGCTACTTCGGGCCTGGAGCTCCCACGCCCGCTGTTCTGCGGCCCTACGCCACTGGTTGGCCTCCTGAGCCTCCTCGACGGCCTGGGAGCAGGCCTCCCGAGAAGCTGCCAGCGACGCCTCGGCCTTCTCGATGTCGAGGTCACGCTGGTGGCACGCAAGGGCAAAGGCCACCTTCAGCTTTCACCTCTCCTCAGCTAGGTGCAGGCCCTCGGCCTCAAGGCTCGCGTCCTCATCAGCAAGCTCTGCGCCAAGCTGGCTCACCGCGTCCGCCGCCCTCCGGAGGAACCCTTGGCGGAGGGCGCGGCGCTCCCGAGCGCGCTCAAGCACGTCTTCCACATCACCTTCCGCCTCAAGCGTGCGAGTAGGGCCGTGGATCATCACTCCCCCGATGGACAGGGGGCTGGGGGCTGGCGCCCTCGCCATGGCCGGACGCGCCTCGCCAGAAGCCTGGCCAGGGGCCAGTTTGCCCTCCGAGGAAGATCGCAAGGCCGACCTCAGCTAGTCGCCGTCCACAACCAGTCGAAGAGCCCAGGGCAGGCTGGCTATGCCCCGGGAGGGCTCGTGAAGGATGGTCGTGAGGTGCGCAGAACCAAGATGCATCACAGGATGGCCCGCCTCTCCAACCGGCCTCACCGCAAGGGCAGTGCTGGAGCTCGGGACGCTTGGGGAAGGTGGAGAGGGCGAAGCCTAAAGGGATGGCTCCTCAGCCATCTCCGTGAACTCGGCAGGAAGGGCCCTGCAGGGCAACGATTAGTTGAAGTAGCAGGAAAGTAAGGAACAGAGAAAGGGAAAGGCTTACTCATCAGTGGCGAAGTACTTCCTGCGCTTCAATAGGCGGCAAGGGTAATCATCACCCAAGGCCTCCCTTCTCTTCCGGAGAGCCTCGAAGTCCATGCGGAAGCGGCCCAGGAGCTCGGCGCAAGGGTCAGCCTGCGACGAGGAAGAAGCGCCAATATGACCGGCATTGGGGGCCTCGCCCAGGGACACGCCGCCGGACGCCGCGCCAAGAAGGGTGGTTGGGTCCTCGGGGGCCTCTGCCACGGGAGCCGTAGGCTATGGCTCGGTACCTTCAGTCGTCGCAGGGCGGTACTCAGGAGCTACCGCCTCAGGAGTACCGTGTGGCATCATCATCTCGACGGTGGCCCCCTCATCCCCCGACGCCCTTTGCCTCCCAGCTCTGCCACTCGAGGAAGGACCGTCGTGGGCAACCGGAAGGGCAACCACCACAACTGGGTTCTCGCGAGGTCCCCTGAGGCCTGCAGGGCGCAACTCCCATTCGTCGAAGCTGGGCATCTGCTTCACAAAATCACCCCTGTTTGAGCAAAGGTACAGTAGGGCGCCCCCATGCCGGATGCTGCCAGGGGAAGGGTCCCCAGTCAGGATCATGAGAACCTTCCTCAACATGTCGGGCATCAGATCTTCCTCATGGAGCCTCATGCGGTCTTCCGTCCCTTGAAGGCCCACATCTGGCGGGAATGACGCTGGAGAGGGGCAATGCGGCACAGGAGGAACTGCTTCACCACCTTGGGTGCCGTCACATCGAGCGCCCTCAAGTACGCGAAGCGATGCCAAACAAAGACGAGATGGGGGCTCGTGAGCGTCTCCTGGCCCCAGCCCAAATTGGGGATAGCAGGGGGATGGGCACCCCGGCATCCACGTACAGCCACCGCTCACGGAACCCGGTCGCGGGCGGAGGAAGGCTGAAATCGATTCCTGAAGCCGCTGTTTCTGGTGCGGCAAGGAAGTTCACGCACCCCGAGCATTGGGTAGGATCACTGAGACACAGAGAGAAGAAGTGGCGCAGCAAGGCAACTGAAGGAGGAATGCCCATCATCGCCTCGCAGACGAAAGCAAAAACATCAAGAAGAGTAATGGATTCGGGACCCAAATGCATCATGTGGATCTGGTAATGAGAAAGCACAGCGTTGAAGAAATCGGAAAAGGGGGGAACCAGTCCCGCCCACAGAGCATCGGCGAAGTACCGGACCTCGGTGACTATTCTGTCAATGGAGAAGTGAGACGCGGGCCAGACCATGGTCCTCCCGCACTTGTTGAAGATGGTGGCGATGGCAGAGCTGACCTTGTCCGAGCCTTCCCGGTTGAGTATGATCGACCGGTCGACAGCAGGAGCTACCGACGGCGACGGGCGGGGCGAGGGCACAGGCTTTGGCCCTTTCCCCTTCTTCGTCGGAGCCATGGCGACAGGAAGGGAGAGGATGCGAGATTGGATTGGAAGTGGAGGCTGGAGCTCGAGAGAAGGGAGAGCAGGAGCCGCGTGGGCGGCGAGAAGAGGAGAAACTCTGTGCAACAACGGGTCCGCATAGCTGAGCGCAAAATAAGGAGGCGTGGGGGAACAGGGACGCCCACGTCCAATCAACCGCCACGCGGCACCCAAGGCCACAGGCTATTGGGGCCCGCGGCGCTTCGCACTTGCCTCTTCGCTTCTCTACTAAGCCAAGTCCAAGCGCGCCTTGGGCCCGGGGGCTACTGTCGGCGTTCTAGGAATGGGGGTACCCATACATACCTGCCTGCGGCCTGTAGCGTGGCTCAAGGAGTGGCCCTGTACGGCCCATCTTCATCAACCCATGCTCAAGACCCTCGCGAGGGGCCAAGCCTCGCGGGGCGGACGACAGGAGGCTTCCTCGGGCACGGCCTCGTCAGGCTGGCTCGTGAGGAGGCGGAGAGATCAAGGCGGGGTACCTCACGAGGTGCCCATGATGCAAGCCATGACGACCAAGGCCAGGCGGGCGCCAGGCGGGGCCGGCCTGTGCAGAGTCCTTGTTTCCCCTTTGGTGCAAAGGGGGCAAGCGCATGCAAGGGTATCAAGCAAAGGCAACCATTTTGGTGCAACGAGACCAAGACCAGTAGGACGGCAGAATGGAGGTCATCGTGGAGCCCAGGCCAGCGTCATCGTCAGGGTCTTTGGCAGACGAGGGCCAACTTTAGTCAGGATAAGTGTACTAGATGTTCCCCTTCAAAATGGCCGATTGTTGGCGCCCTTCCCGCTCAATATTTGGGAAGAGGCCCGGGGCCTTCGCCTATAAATAGGACTATCCACCCACAGGGTAGGGGATCGGATCGGATCCACATCCAAGACACACAGAGAGAGGTGACTGAACTCCCCCTAGCAGTTCATCGCACCAACCAAGAACAGACCCTTGTGAGGCTGTTCTTCCCTTGTACTGTTCCTCATCAGCCCCAGAGGCAATCCACCACACCACAAACTGGAGTAGGGTATTACACCACAATGGTGGCCTGCACCAACATAAATCTCGTGTCCCTTGTGTTGTTCTTCGTGTACTTTAGATCCTGGCGCGGCGGTGAGACATGGGTAGGCTGGGGGTGTGATCTCCGCGTGCACCCCAGTGTTCGAACCTCAAGGGTCTGCCGGAACCTAAAATCTGACACAATTACCTCATCAAGTTCTACTTTCCCCCAACCTACTTCTTTCGAGAGAAACTCCTTCTCTAGAAAGTACCCATTCTTGGCAACAATGATCTTGCCTTCGGATCTATGGTATAAGGTGTACCCAATAGTTTCCTTAGGGTATCCTATGGAGACACACTTTTTCGATTTGGGTTCGAGCTTATCAGGCTAAAGCCTTTTGACATAAGTGTCGCATCCCCACACTTTAAGAAACAACAGCTTAGGTTTCTTGCCAAACCATAGTTCATATGGTGTCGTCTAAATGGATTTACACGGTGCCCTATTCAACGTGAATGCGACTGTCTCTAATGCATAACCCCAAAACAATAGTGGTAAATCGGTAAGAGACATCATAGAATGCACCATATCTAATAAAGGGCGGTTACAACGTTCGGGCACACCATTGCGTTGTGGTGTTCTAGGTGGCGTGAGTTTTTAAAAGTTTCCACATTGTTTTAAATGAAGGCCAAACTCATAACTCAAATATTCGCCTCCGCATTCAGATTGTAGAAACTTTATTTTCTTCGTGCAATGATTCTCCACTTCACTAAGAAATTCCTTGAACTTTTCAAATGTTTTAGACTTGTGTTTCATCAAGTAGATATATCCATACCTACTCAAGTCATCTGTGAAAGGTCAGAAATAACGATACCCGCCGCGTGACACGTCTCCAACGTATCTATAATTTTTGATTGTTCCATGCTATTATATTATCTGTTTTGGATGTTTATGAGCTTTATTATACTCTTTTATATTATTTTTGGGACTAATCTATTAACCGGAGGCCCAGCCCAAATTGTTGTTTTCTTGCCTATTTCAGTGTTTCAAAGAAAAGGAATATCAAACCTAGTCCAAACAGAATGAAACCTTTGGGAGAGTAATTTTTGGAACAAACGCAATCCAGGAGACTTGGAGTTGACGTCAGGGAAGCAACGAGGTGGCCACGAGGGTCCAGGGCGCGCCCTACCCCCTGGGCGCGCCCCACCCTCGTGGGCCCATCGTGGCTCCCCTAACTGACTTCTTTCACCTATATATATCCATATACCCCGAAAACATCCAGGAGTACAATAGATCAAGAGTTCCGCTACCGCAAGCCTCTGTAGACACGAAAAACCAATCGGGACCCTGTTCCGACACCCTGCAGGAGGGGGGATCCCTCATTAGTGGCCATCTTCATCATCCCTGCGCTCTCGATGAGGAGGGAGTAGTTCACCCTCGGGGCTGAGGGTATGTACCAGTAGCTATGTGTTTGATCTCTCTCTCTTGTGTTCTTAAGGTGATACAATCTTGATGTATCGCGAGCTTTACTATTATAGTTGTATCTTGTGATGTTTCTCCTCGTCTACTCTCTTGTAATGGATTGAGTTTTCCTTTGAAGTTATCTTATCAGATTGATTCTTTAAGGATTTGAGAACACTTGATGCATGTCTTGCATGTGCTTATCTATGGTGACAATGGGATATCACGTGATCTACTTGATGTATGTTTTGGTGATCAACTTGCGGGTTCAGTGACCTTGTGAACTTATGCATAGGGGTTGGCACATGTTTTCGTCTTGACTCTCTGCTAGAAACTTTGGGGCACTCTTTGAAGTTCTTTGTGTTGGTTGAATAGATGAATCTGAGATTGTGTGATGCATATCGTATAATCATACCCACGGATACTTGAGGTGACGTTGAAGTATCTAGGTGACATTAGGGTTTTGGTTGATTTATGTCTTAAGGTGTTATTCTAGTACGAATTCTATGATAGATCGAACGGAAAGAATAGATTCATGTTATTTTACTACGGACTCTTGAATAGATCGACCAGAAAGGATATCTTTGAGGTGGTTTCGTACCCTACAATAATCTCTTCGTTTGTCCTCCACTATTAGTGACTTTGGATTGACTCTTTGTTGCATGTTGAGGGATAGTTATATGATCCAGTTATGTTATTATTGTTTAGAGAACTTGCAATAGTGAAAGTATGAACCCTAGGCCTTGTTTCCTAGCATTGCAATACCGTTTACGCTCAATTTTACCACTTGTTACCTTGCTGTTTTTATATTTTTAGATTACAAATACTCATATCTACCATCCATATTGCACTTGTATCACCACCTCTTCGCCGAACTAGTGCACCTATACAATTTACCATTGTATTGGGTGTGTTGGGGACATAAGAGACTCTTTGTTATTTGGTTGCAGGGTTGTTTGAGAGATACCATCTTCATCCTACGCCTCCCACAGATTGATAAACCTTAGGTCATCCACATGAGGGAAATTTACTACTGTCCTACAAACCTCTGCACTTGGAGGCCCAACAATGTAAGAAGGTTTTGTAGTAGACATCAAGCTCTTTTTTGGAACCGTTGCCGGGGAGGTTAGTGCTTGAAGGTAATCTTTAGATCTTGCAATTGAATCTTTTAGTTTCTTGTTTTATCACTAGTTTAGTCTATAAAAGAACACTACCAAAAAATGGAATTAAGTTTGCCTCATACGCTTCATCTTTTTAATATCTTTCGTGAGAATGATGGAATGGAAAATTGTGCTCAAGTGCTAGAAGAAGTCACTAAAATGTTTGGTACTAGATCTTTGTATGATGAGCATGATTGCAATGTTGTTAGTTTGGATTCCTTGAATATGCTTGATGCTAATGATATGCAAAGCCACAAGCTTGGGGAAGCTATGTTTGATGAAGATGATATTTTTGTCCCCCAAGTTTTGATGAGCAACTTTATTATGATGAAAGCATGCCTCCTATTTATGATGATTATTGTGATGACACATATGCCATAAAGAATAAACATAACCATGAAACTTGTCATCATGATTTTAATTTTCAATTGGATTATCCTTCACATGATAGTTATTTTGTTGAGTTTGCTCCCACTATTACTGATGAGAATAAATTTGCTTATGTGGAGAGTAGTAAAATTTCTATGCAAGTAGATCATGAAAAAAAATGCTTTAGGTGTTGGTTATATGGTTGAATTCATTCATGATGCTACTGAAAATTATTATGATATAGGATCATATGCTTCTACATATTTCAATAATATCAAGTTTCCTCTCTATGTGTTGAAAATTTTGAAGTTATGCTTGTTTTGCCTTCCTATGCTAGTTGATTATTGTACCCATAAGTTGTTTGCTCAAAAAATCCCTACGCATAGGAAGTGGGTTAGACTTAAATGTGCTACTCATATTCTTCATTGTGCTCTCTTTATGTTTCAATTCTTATCTTTTCCGTGAGCATTATTGAAATTATCATGCCTAGCTAGGGGCGTTAAACGTTAATGCTTGTTGGGAGACAACACAATTTTATTTTTGTTCTTTGCTTTTTGTCACTGTTTAGTAATAAATAATTGATCTAGACTTTTTTTAGATGTGGTTTTATGTTTTAATTAGCTTTTGTGCCAAGTAGAACCTTTGGGAAGACTTGGGTGAAGTCTTTGTGATCTTGCTGTAAAAAACAGAAACTTTTGCGCTCACGAGATTAGATGCCATTTTTTACTGGAGAGTGCTTTCAGGTTTATTCATTTTTCAGATGATTAATAGACAAATTCCTCAGGTCCACCAATTTAGTTCAGAATTGTTGGAGTTACATAAGTATTCGAATGATACAGATTACTACAGGCTGTTCTGTTTTTGACACATTCTGTTTTCATCGTGTTGTTTGCTTATTTTGATGAATCTATGAGTAGTATCGGAGGGTATGAACCATAGAGAAGTTGCAATACAGTAGATATTAAACCAATATAAATTTAGAATGATTTCACCACTGTACCTAAGTGGTGGTTTTATTTTATTATACTAACGGAGCTTACGAGTTTTCTGTTGAGTTTTGTGTTGTGAAGTTTTCAACTTTTGGGTAAAGATTTGATGGACTATGGAATAAGGAGTGGCAAGAGCCTAAGCTTGGGGATGCCCAAGGCACCCCAAGGTAATATTCAAGGATAAACAAGAGCCTAAGCTTGGGGATACCGCGGATGGCATCCCCTCTTTCGTCTTCGTCTATCGGTAACTTTACTTGGAGCTATATTTTTATTCACCACATGATATGTGTTTTACTTGGAGCGTCTTGTATGATATGAGTCTTTGCCTTTTAGTTTACCACAATCATCCTTGCTGTACACACCTTTTGGGAGAGACACACATGATTTGGAATTTATTAGAATACTCTATGTGCTTCACTTATATCTTTTGAGCTAGACAATTTTGCTCTAGTGCTTCACTTATATCTTTTTAGAGCACGGCGGTGGTTTTATTTTGTAGAAATTATTGATCTCTCATGCTTCACTTATATTAATTTCGGAGTCTTTTAGAACAGCATGGTATTTGCTTTGGTTATAAAATTGGTCCTAATATGATGGGCATCGAAGTTGGGTATAATAAAAACTATCATAGAAAGTGCATTGAATACTATGAGAAGTTTGATACTTTATAATTGTTTTGAGATATGAGGATGGTGATATTAGAGTCATGCTAGTTGAGTAGTTGTGAATTTGAGGAATACTTGTGTTGAAGTTTGTGATTCCCGTAGCATGCACGTATGGTGAACCGTTATGTGATGAAGTTGGAGCATGATTTATTTATTGATTGTCTTCCTTATGAGTGGCGGTCGGGAACGAGCGATGGTCTTTTCCTACCAATCTATCCCCCTAGGAGCATGCGCGTAGTACTTCGTTTCAATAACTTGTAGAATTTTGCAATAAGTATATGAGTTCTTTATGACTAATGTTGAGTCCATGGATTATATGCACTCTCACCCTTCCACCATTGCTAGCCTCTCTTGTGCCGCGCAACTTTTGCCGGTACCATACACCCACCATATACCTTCCTCAAAATAGCCACCGTACCTACCTATTATGGCATTTCCATAGCCATTCCGAGATATATTGCCATGCAACTTTCCATCGTTCCGTTTATTATGACACGCTCCATCATTGTCATATTGCTTTTGCATGATCATGTAGTTGACATCATATTTGTGGCAAAGCCACCTTGATAATTCTTTCATACATGTCACTCTTGGTTCATTGCATATCCCGGTACACCGCCGGAGGCATCCACATAGAGTCATATTTTGTTCTAAGTATTGAGTTGTAATTCTTGAGTTGTAAGTAAATAAAAGTGTGATGATCTTCATTATTAGAGCATTGTCCCAAGTGAGGAAAGGATGATGGAGACTATGACTCCCCCACAATTCAGGATGAGACTCCAGACTTTAAGAAAAATGAGAGAAAAAGAGAGAAGGGACAATGTTACTATCCTTTTACCACACTTGTGCTCCAAGTAGCACCATGATCTTCATGATAGAGAGTCTCCTATGTTTTCACTTTCATATACTAGTGGGAATTTTACAATATAGAACTTGGCTTGTATATTCCATTGATGGGCTTCCTCAAAATGCTCTAGGTCTTCGTGAGCAAGCAAGTTGGATGCACACCCACTTAGTTTCTTTTGTTGAGCTTTCATCCACTTATAGCTGTAGTGCATCCGTTGCATGGAAATCCCTATTCACTCACATTGATATCTATTAATGTGCACCTCCATAGCCCATTAATACGCCTAGTTGATGTGAGACTATCTTCTCTCTTTTTTTGTCTTCTCCACAACCACCATTCTATTCCACATATAGTGTTATGTCCATGGCTCACGCTCATGTATTGCGTGAAAGTTGAAAAAGTTTGAGAATACTAAAGTATGAAACAATTGCTTGGCTTGTCATTGGGGTTGTGCATGATTAAATACTTTGTGTGATGAATATAGAGCATAGCCAGACTATATGATTTTTTAGGGATAGCTTTCTTTAACCATGTTATTTTGAGAAGACGTGATTTGCTTTGTTAGTATGCTTGAAGTATTATTGTTTTCATGTCAATATGAACTTTTATCTTGAATTATTTGGATATGAACATTCATGCCACAATAAAGAAAATTAAATTGAGAAATATGCTAGGTGGCATTCCACATCAAAAATTGTATTTTTATCATTTACCTACTCGAGGACGAGCAGGAATTAAGCTTGGGGATGCTTGATACGTCTCCAACGTATCTAATTTTTTTGATTGTTCCATGCTATTATATTATCTATTTTGGATGTTTATGGGCTTTATTATACACTTCTATATTATTTTTGGGACTAACCTATTAACTGGAGGACCAACCCAAATTGCTATTTTCTTGCCTATTTCAGTGTTTCAAAGAAAAGGAATATCAAACGGAGTCCAAACAGAATGAAACCTTCGGGAGAGTTATTTTCGGAACAAACGCAATCCAGAAGACTTGGAGTAGATGTCAGGGAAGCACCGAGGTGGCCATGAGGGTCCAGGGCGCGCCCTGCCCCCCTGGGCACGCCCCCACCCTCGTGGGCCCCTCGTGGTTCCCTGATCGACTTCTTTCGCCTATATATGTATCCATATATCCTGAAAACATCCAGGAGCACAATAGATCGGGAGTTCCGCTGCCGCAAGCCTCTGTAGCCACCAAAAACCAATCGGGACCCTGTTCCGGCACCTTGTCGGAGGGGGGATCCCTCATCGGTGGCAATCTTCATCATCCCGATGCTCTCCATGACGAGGAGGGAGTAGTTCACCCTCGGGGCTAAGGGTATGTACCAGTAACTATGTGTTTGATCTCTTTCTCTCTCTCTCTCTCTCTCTCTCTCTCTCTCGTGTTCTTGAGGTGATACGATCTTCATGTATCGCGAGCTTTGCTATTATAGTTGGATCTTATGATGTTTCTCCCCCTCTGCTCTCTTGTAATGGATTGAGTTTTCCCTTTGAAGTTATCTTATCGGATTGAGTCTTTAAGGATTTGAGAACACGTGATGTATGTCTTGCATGTACTTATCTGTGGTGACAATGGGATATCACGTGATCTACTTGATGTATGTTTTGGTGATCAACTTGCGGGTTTAGTGACCTTGTGAACTTATGCATAGGGGTTGGCACACGTTTTCGTCTTGACTCTCCAGTACAAACTTTGGGTCACTCTTTGAAGTTCTTTGTGTTGGTTGAATAGATGAATCTGAGATTGTGTGGTGCATATCGTATAATCATACCCACGGATACTTGAGGTGACGTTGGAGTATATAGGTGACATTAGGGTTTTGGTTGATTTATGTCTTAAGGTGTTATTCTAGTACGAACTCTATGATATATCGAATGGAAAGAATAGCTTCGTGTTATTTTACTACAGACTCTTGAATACATCGATCAGAAAGGATAACTTTGAGGTGGTTTCGTACCCTACTATAATCGCTTTGTTTGTTCTCTGCTATTAGTGACTTTGGAGTGACTCTTTGTTGCATGTTGAGGGATAGTTATATGATCCAGTTATGTTATTATTGTTGAGAGAACTTGCAATAGTGAAAGTATGAACCCTAGGCCTTGTTTCCTAGCATTGCAATACCGTTTATGCTCACTTTTACCACTTGTTGCCTTGCTGTTTTTATATTTTCATATTAAAAATACTCATATCTACCATCCATATTGCACTTGTATCACCATCTCTTCGCCGAACTAGTGCACCTATACAATTTACCATTGTATTGGGTGTGTTGGGGACACAAGAGACTCTTTGTTATTTGGTTGCAGGGTTGTTTGAGCGAGACCATCTTCATCCTACGCCTCCCACGGATTGATAAGCCTTAGGTCATCCACTTGAGGGAAATTTGCTACTGTCCTACAAACCTATGCACTTGGAGGCCCAACAACGTCTACAAGAAGAAGGTTGTGTAGTAACATCACCGCGTGCCTCAACATTCATCGGACCGCATACATTGGTATGTATTATTTCCAATAAGTCAGTAGCTCGCTCCATTGTTCCGAAGAACAGAATTTTAGTCATCTTGCCCATGAGGCATGGTTCGCAAGTATCAAATGATTCATAATCAAGTGATTCCAAAAGTTCATCCGTATGGAGTCTCTTCATGCGCTTTACACCAATATGACCTAAACGGTAGTGCCACAGGTATGTTGCACTATCATTATGAACTTTGCATCTTTTGGCATCTATATTATGAATATGTGTATCAATACTATCGAGATTCAGCAAGTATAGACCATTCATCAAAGCTACATGACCATAAAAGATATTACTCACATAAATAGAACAACCACTATTCTCTGATTTAAATGAATAACCGTCTCACATTAAACAAGATCGAGATATAATGTTCATGCTTAACACTGGCACCAAATAACAATTATTGAGGTCTAAAACTAATCCCGGAGGTAGATGTAGAGGTAGTGTGCCGACGGCGATCAGATCGACCTTGGAACCATTCCCGACGTGCATCGTCACCTCGTCCTTAGCCAATCTTCGTTTATTTCGTAGCTCCGGTTTCAAGTTACAAATATGAGCAACCGAACCAATATCAAATACCCAGGTGCTACTACGAGCATTAGTAAGGTACACATCAATAATTTGTATTTCAAATATAACTTTTCCACTACAAAAAAAGACACATCTGGGACATTTTGGGCCGAATGAAAATTTTCTCTGTCATAGTTATGACACTTCTATGACGATAATTGTGAAAAACCCCAGTATCATCATAGATGTGGTGGGCTCCTACTTCTATGAAGAAAAATCATGACAGAAAATGGGCTTTTCGTCTTGGGCGGGCCGGAGACGCAGCTGCATGACATTCTTTGGGCCGTCCATCACGGAAAAAACCGTGGTAGAAGCGAGGGAGAGGAAAATTTCGGGGAGTTCCCGGTTACGGTGGGTGGTCGGGGGCCGAGCGATGCACGTTTCTCTCATACACGTACGCGTGTCTGTGCGAGGCGTTGGCTCTAATTGAACCCGAGCGAGGCGTTGGGCTCTAACTGAACCCGAGGGATTGCACTGCAGGCTACACGTTACTGAACCCGAGCGATCGATCGATGGCTATTAACTGAACTCGATCGAGCGATTCCTTTGCTACTGCAGCTAACTGAAGCCGATCGATTGGATGAACAGTGAGCATTGCGGGGGGGGGGGGGGTTGGATGAATAATGAGCGGTGGGGGTGGATGAACAGAACCCCGTGGCATTGCCTCTGGATGAACAGGACGACCCCGTGGAGGGCTGAATGAACAGTAGACGGTGGAGGGGTGCCCATGGAGGGGTGGTTGAACAGTAGCTGGTGGAGTAGCGTGCGGTGGAGGCTAGATGAACAGGAGCCCGTGGAGGCTGGAGCAGGTCGACGGTAGCCTGTGGAGGCTGAAGGAGGTCAATGATGGAGATGAACAGTATCCCGTGGAGTCCTGTTTTGCGGTACGCCACACCCCTCCCGTTGAACAGGAACCCCGTTTTCGACCGTAGCGCCCCAACACATGTCGGTTTCATCCGTTTTGCGGTATGCCACACCCCTCCCGATCAACAGGACCCCCATTTTGACCGTAGGAGGTCTGTTTCCTCCGTTTTACGGTACGCCAGACCCCTCCGAATGAACAGGATCCCGTTTTGAACGTGGCCAGTCGAACACAAGGCCGTTTCCTCCGTTCTGCGATACACCAGGCCTCGTTTCCATCGCCTGTTCCATCCAAGCCCTCCTGATGAACATGACGATGCATTCCGTTCTGACCCAGCCGGTTGGCTCGCCATGAACACGACGATGACGATGTTTCTCCGTTTCGACCGAGCCATGTACATGAGCCCTGGCCGTACGTATGCATGAGTAGGCGTTCGAGACCCCGCCTGTATGTACACATACGTGGCCGTATTTTCTTTCTTGCACACTGGCCGCTGTACGTACGTGTACATGCTACGTGCGCGCCTCTACTATGACATGTACGCGCCTCTACTACAACACGTGTGCGCCTCTACATCCACTAGTATGTACGTACACATTCGCGACCAGAATGACAACGCTACGTACGCTTCGACCAGGTGGGCCCCGACTGTCAGGAACTTCCTTGCCTGCGAAGATGTAGCTGGTGGGTCCCAGCAGTTAGGGGGCGAATCTTTTCTTTGCCCGGATGCACTTCCTTGCGTGCGAAGGTGTAGCTGGTGGGTCCCAACAGTAAGGGGGGAAATGTTTTTTTTGCGAAATATGGTGGCCCGTCCGGTGGGTCCCTGCTGTCAGGTGGAGGAACAATTATTTTGCGCGTAATAAGGAGGCACTTCCTTGCTGCCACCGTGGACCCAGCTGTCAGCCTCTCCACGCATAATACTCTTCCAATGGAAGTCGGTCGTTGACCACATTGACCACATCACGCTGAGAGCACCACAGCGGTGGACGACGGCAAGGCCTAGGAAGGGGACGACGCGGAGCCGGGGAAGACGCAACAGTGGATACACATGCGAAGAGGAGTACGAGGGTTCACTGGTTCAGCTGCGGTGTGAGGCTGCCATCATCGCAGAATAACAGGGGGTGTGGGTGAGTAGAGGGATGGCCTGGCTAGCGATGGGAGTAGTAGGGGGCGGTGGGGCCTCCACGGCATCACAACCGGCCACGGGAGGCAGGAGCACGTGGCACGACCGGCGCTGGTTTGGGCGGCTGGAGCAAGAAGACTAGAGGTTGAAGAAGCACTACGGCCGTTGGATGAACATCGTACAGTAACATGAGCTAGAATCGTTCATATTGACAAAGTTGAAAAAGCCCTCCGTCCCCGTCAACTTGGTAGGCCCACAAGTCAGCCTCCCACTATGCTGGGTTCCAGCTGGCAGGGGGAGTATTCATTTTTTTGTGCGTAATAAGGAGGCACTTCCTTGCGTGCGAAGATAGCTGGTGGGTCCGACCTGTCAGCGGGGGGCACGTTTTTTTTTCATGAAATACAGAGGCCCTTCCGGTGGGTCCCAGATGTCAGGTGGAGGAATCATTATATTGCGCGTAATAAGGAGGCATTTCCTTGTGTGCGGTCCTGGACCCAGCCGTCAGCCTCTCCACGCACAGTCTACTTCCGATGGTGCCGTTCATTTACCTCGTTGACCATGCCGCGCCGAGCGCATCCAAGGTGGTGGATGACGGCGAGGCCCCGGACAGCAACGAGCCGGAGATGGGAAGACGCGGGAGTAGAGTCGCAGACGGAGAGGTGTACGAGGGCTAACTGGTTCTAGTGCAGTGTGGTTCGACAGTCGGTGGAGAAGAACAGGAGGTGTGGAGGGGTGGAGGGATGGCCTGGCCAACGATGGAGTAGCGCTTCATAGTGAAGCGTGTTAAGAAGAGCTGCTAGCAGCAGGAGGCGGGAGGTGGTCCCGGCGGCGCTGGAGGAAGAAGACGAGAGATTGAAGATGGATGCCGGCCGTTGGATGTAAATCCAACGGCTAATATGTCAGAATCATTTGTTGACTAAATTGACAACGACTCGCATTGGCTTTGACCTATTGGCCAACATTTCAGCCTCCAAAAATGTGGCACGTATTCAACCCATTTTTTCAAAATTTACAGTCTTTTCTTTGCGCGGTAGAATTTACAGTCAATTTGATCTTTTTTTGAATTACAACCATTAGCTGGGCTGGGTGAACAAATAATGTAGCGTCCATGCGGCCCATGTATTTTATTTCCTAAAAAATTACAGGCCATTTGCACTTTCTCAAAATACATGATTTTGCTGGGTTGATTCTATTTATAATGTTGGGTTGGGCCAGCAATGTTATCAAAAAATAAAAAGGGGCTGAGCATTTTGTTATAAATATATTTATATAATAGGTGATATTATTACATTTGTCCTTAAATCTTACCAAGCTTTTCTACACAATCACTAGGATTTTCGTGCCAAAACAATCCAGGATTTTATTGTTAAGAAATTATTTTTATAAGTTAATAAGATGTGGGATATTGTTTTCTTACATATGTAAGTATCTGTTAAATATATGATGACAATAAAAATATATATAATAACATATAAAATAATTTAAATATATATAATATAGTTAGAAGGGAAACATAAGTTGGACCTGGCGTTCCTATTCTTATATAGAAAAATAGAACAGACCTCTGCGTTTTCTTCAAAAAATTACATAAATTGGGCTGATGATATTCAGGAAAAATAAAACCTTGGATGGGAGGTCCATAGGCCGGTCGATACATGATGGCCCTCCAGAAAATACAAACAAGCCTATGGACCTACCATCCGAGGTCATGGGCTGCGCATGTTAAAAATGAAAGCCTAGACGGGGCAGCCCAAAACCCAGCTGATACTTGCTGGCCCAGTGATAATAAATGATACCTGCCAGCTCCCCGGCTTCGTTGTGAACTTATCTCCTATAGTAACTACGCTGAAGCACCTAAAAAATGTAACTATGTTGACAAACCCGTGGGCCCCAATGTTAGTATAGCATTAGGAGGAAGTATTTTTTCGATGAGGCACTTGCTTGCGTACGGCCATAGACCTGGTGGGTCCTGACTGTCCGCCTCTCCATGTAAAGTCCTTTCCATATTCCTCTCGTTTGTTTAGCATGTTCACAACGGCAGACAACGGCGTTGAGGCGAGCGCACAAAGGCACAGGAGGGGATCCGACCACCTGAGGAAGTGCCTTATATTAACGAAACTACTGAACTAGCCTAGTGGCCAAGTGACACTACCCGACAGTTGTTCCGCCTGGGTTCGATTCCACCTCACACCTGTGCAGGGAAAATATCACCAATTTTTTTGCCTCTGCCTTTATTTACATGTGGGTCTCCATTGTCATCTACGCACACCACGTCCAACACTTGCCAAAACTTCGTCCCTCGTTTTCTCTGTGTTTCCCACACTCGACATTATGTGGGCATTTTGACTGTGCATCATATGAAGATGTGCTATGCATGAATGTTGATTAGCATGATGTTAACTGGTTGTCAGTTCCATTTTCGACCATGAATTAAACTTCCAACATGATGTTAACCCTGTTTGAAAAGGCCGTGTTAATATAAATGCTTTGCCTCTGGAAGTTGCAGTTTCTTATGTGAAACTGAACTTGCAGTTTCTTATCTGAAACTGAAACTTACAGTTTCTTCTCTGAGAATCACATTGTCTGCACTTTTATACTCTATGAAACTACATTTTTTAAGTGCTAAAAATAGATCTCTAGAATTCATAAAATACTTCATATGCTCAATACTATAAATCCGAAATTCAAAAGACTTCATATCTGAAAGTACTCTCAAAATACACAACACAAAACACAATTCACAACCTGCAAATACTGACAACCCTAAGCTCCTCCTGACAATTCACAACCTGCCTGACTATTAGGCTGGGGGCAGTCCCCTCCTATTCCTCAGCGGAAGACAACCGCCCCGTGAGATGATGTGAATAGCGAGGGAGAGGATGGCGGGGAAGTGTCGTCGGGCCAACTGCTTTTCTCCTCTTGCAGTTGGGTTCGGTCGACGAAGACTCCACCGGCTCACTCTGGCAAGACACCCTCACAAACGGCACCCTGTAGATGCTCGATCCTTCAATCTCTGGTGCATGCTCCATCTGGGATTGATACTCCCACCACCACTCCCTCACAATCGGATTCGGTGAATCTGTTTGCTCCATGGCCTAGAGGAGTAGCTCTATGTACTCCCGCGCGACTCCCTCCGGGTGTATCGCCGCCTTTTCGTTCTATTGCAGATATCTGGCCATGGATGTCGCCGTCGCCACTAGTTGGTCTGTGTTGTCAAACCAAGAATGTATCTCCAACATACTAGCTAGCTTAACAGGGTCGCCGTCTGTGATCCTCGCGTATCGGTTATACTCCTCCATCGATCTACTTCTCCAAAGCACCTTCACTTGCCGGCGGTGGTTTTTGATTGGAAGAGGAGAGGAGCAGCGCTAGTTTTGGATTAGAACGGGAGAGGAGCGATGCTGGTTTTGGACTAGAACAAGAGAGGAGGGGCGGTGGTTTTGAAATGGAAGAGGAGAGGAGTGGCGCTGGATTTAGATCGGAACAGGAGAGGAGCGGTGGTGGTTTAAGAGGAGAAGAGCGGAAGAGCGGCGCTGGTCTTGGAAGTATTTTTTTGTTGTTTTGCTTATTTTGGGTCAAAGTTTGACCAGGTAATGTATTTGACAAGCAAAATGTGAATGCATGTCACCAAAAATTGTATCGTTTGGTTCGTATCTGAATGTACTTTCAAATTATATTCTTTTTGCAACATATAACATATTTTATGTGCGAAAATCATGGTTAATTATGACCCAGAATAAAAGGGAGACTAGTTAATGTGGGGTCGCTTTCTTAATTGAAGGGTAAATTGATTTTGATTTTGATCCAGTCACAGCGCGCCGGCCCTCTCGTCCAATCCTAAATCACTGCCGCACGCTCCTCCCTCTTCTCCATTGCAAAACCACCTCCTCTCTTCTCCATCATCTCCATTCGAAAACCACTGTCTCGCCTCTCCCTCTTATGATGTTCTCCATTGCAAAACCACCTCCTCTCCTCTCCATCATCTCCATTCCAAAACCACCGTCTCGCCTCTCCCTCTTCTCTATTGCAAGATCACCATCTCTCCTCCCATCTTCCAAAGCTAGCCCCGGACCACTCAGAAGGACATCTATGGAGAGGATGCAGCGGCGAATCAGGCAGATCACCGGCGGCGACCAGGCAAAGTTAGCCAGGTTGAAGGAGATCCTTGATTGGTTTGACAATGAGTGGGAGATTTCGAGGACGGTGCGGGCCATGTGGCAATGTATGCCAAAGAGCGAGACGACGGTGATGAGGGCGGCGATGTACATGTACTCCTCAGTGGCAGTCACGCCGCAGTCCTTCAAGTTCATCAAGTATCTCCTCTGGGTGATGGAGCAGACAGATTCGCCCGAGGCGACAGTGAGGCAGAGGTGGTGGGCGTACAGGTCGAAGGTCGAGCACCTAGAGGATAACGAATCGATTGAGTATGGTGTGCCGTTCGTGAGGGTGCAGAGCCAGCCGGAGCCATAGGAGTATTCGTTCTCCCACCGCAAGAGGAGGAAGGATGGCACGGCGTCGCTTCCCCGCCATTCTCCACGGTTCCCTCGACGCTCGCCTTGTTTCAACGGCGGCGGTAGGGTTTAAGGTAAGCTTCGCACTAACCTAATCTTCCACCTGCTCATGCTTACAATCAGTGTGACAGCTAATGAAAACCATGCTTACAATCAGTCTCCGAGTACTACGCCAATCACCCTAAAATAGCTTTGGACCTTTGGGTCAAAGTTGTGACACAGTATACAAATAAAGAAAAATAGATTGGTGCTTCTTTCAGAAAAGAGTACTCCCTAGAAAACTGCCAATATAAGCTACTAGTATTTGGTTAGAGGATTTGCTGCCGAGAAAGATCCGTCCACAAAGAGCGCCACACATCCCACTGGTGGTGGTGGATGCCAATGCGTGCATGCAGCATGGTTGGTGTCGATAATTTTTACTTGGCACACCTCGCACTCTACATATATGCTGGTTCCATACGTACATTTGTGCAGTTCCACCAAAATGCAGCTGAATAACCCTGTTTGCAGGTAATGAAAAAGCGAGATTACATTATAGTGCCACTAGTTGATGAAACACACAAAATAAATAGAAGAAAATATTGCGATAGTATCATAGTATGCCATGCTGCGAGGGTGAGATGGGCCCTGCGACGCCTCATACTGGACATTGTCCCAAGTCTCCTAGATACACCTTCTGCCAGTGATGAACATCAGTGTACAGTGGTAGTATAAGGAGGCGCCTTGAGACATTCAAATCTCTATTTTTGTACAGATCAACTAAAATTAAGCACCCAAGTTTGCATAAATGCTTAAACATTAACAATGGGACTAGTTGATGAAACATACATTAAAAAAGAGAAGCACTTTCTTTATCTACATTGGAAATGAAATGATAGAGAGGACACTCGCTCTATTTTAACTGTATTATTACTTCATTTTATCAGTGACACTAGGGTCGAGCAGGTGGCAAACAAGATGTACTATGCATCGCAAGGATGGAGGCCGGGGGTGCTTAGACTGGGATGCTGAAGCTGGCTCTTTCAGTCACCAACATGGATGATTCAATTCATGGGACCTTTTGGTGCAGTTCACCTAAAATGAAGCAATGTCTCGTGAGCTAGCAGCTTCTTCTTCAAAAAAATTTAAGAAAAGGGCTCCAGCCCCGGTTCAATTTCAATCAGAAAACGAAACCCACAGAGCTACTTCTTCATTAGTTGCAATAAAATTGAGCAACGTCAAGGTTGGTTGTGAAGCTCCTGGAATGCTCAGCTATAATTTGGATATCATTTGTGCAGTTCCACTAAGATCGAGCGTGAAATGTATATCTCTGTTTGCACAAAAAAAGGTGGATAGGAGGGTGACTAACAAGTGATGAAACATGCATCAAATGAAAAGAAGCATGTTCCTTATCTGAATGGCAATCCTACAAGGACAGTAGCAATTTCTAAAGCAGTGGCATTGCTAGATATTAGTGTGTGCATTAGGATTAACTATGACAACCATTAAATACGACATTACTTTGGGCACGGGAGAGTAGGTGGACCAGGACAGTTGCATTTCTAACGAAAGGAACCAACTTATCTTAATGGGAAATTTAGCAGGATATGTAAAAAAGTGCCATTGATTCTGGAGGCATTACATTGAAAAGAACATTGGTTTAACGTGTCCTTACTTTTAATAGTGCGACTGCTACATTTTACCAGTGGCATTACAAAAGAGTGGCTCGGGCAACAAACATCAAAACAGGATATCTGGGTTGGTCCCATTTTTGTTCGGTATAGCCACCTTATACTGTGTGAGGCTAGCAAATCTAGTGCTGGACTTACTCTGTTGACTTGTCCCCCAGTCCCCACTTCCTTTCCTTTTTCAACCAATAGATTGGGTTTATATCGAGTTTGTATTGTGTTTCCCTTTATTTCCCTATTAGACCTAGAGACCAGTTGGATAGCCAGTCTCTGCTACTTTTTGCCCCCATTATTTCCTCTTTCGACCAAGTCCTAGATTCAGGTAACAAATCCTCCCCCACCCCCTTTCTTCCTTGTTTGAACCAAGTAGTACTAGATTCAAGTGCATGAACTTGTTTTTCCTCTTAAACGTAAAAAAATTAGGTGGTTTTCCAACAGCCGATTGATCCTATCTACGAGGGGGGTTGAGAAATAGTAAAAGATACAAATGCAGCGACGTCAGGAGCTCGGGAAGTAGAGCAAGGCCGATTTCGAAGGAAGTTATACCTGATGGTCGCCGGGATGTCGCTAGGTGGGCGGCGGGAGGCCGGATCTGCCCACACTACGGCAGCAAGGAAGAAGGGGTCGGAGGCCCTCCCTCGCCAGCGGTGCTTGGGAGAGAACGGCAAGGCAAGGCAGGCTAATCGGGACGCGCTAGTAGTGGGTAAGAGCCGTCGCCGAGGACGGCCGCGGGAACGTTGCACCTTCTCACCTTCCCCAGCGGAGAGCATCCGCTGGATCTGTGACCAGCGGTGAGCAGAGGGAGACAGAGTTTGTGTGGCCACCGTTATCGTGTTTAGATCTGGAGAGGACGAGACAGTGTGAAGAGAGCAACACAAGCAGGCAAGCACGGAGGCTCCTGCCTATATAGTGGAGTAGTACTAGTTTTCTTTTGTCTACCGGAGCCGGCTTGACCTCGTCAATGATTGTCGAGAAGTATTCATGCACGTGGCCCGGAGGCGCAGTTGTCGTCATTTTGATCTGAAGCACCGGATTATAACATAGAACACGAAAAAATGCCACCTGACAAGAAATCATAACCTCACTGCCCAAAGGAGACAACATGAATCCTGACGGACAAACTAGATGAGGAACAAAGCTCAAATTAAAGATAAACTCGTAGAAAAGGGGTCCGTCGATAGATGTCCTAATTAACATAGCCGGCTTGACCTAGATGGCAGCCGAGTAGTCTTCGTGCATGTGCCCGCAATGACTAGCCCAACTCAGTTGTCGCTGTTTAACCCTCGCAGTGATCCGAAGCACATGACACCTAATTTTGCGAGATGACAATAAACCTTTTTTAGATGTCTCACCACAACTACAACCATGTACAACACAGCCTGCATGATATGTAGACGATATGCCAGACTGACCGACCGTCTGGGGTGCGACGCGAACACGTCGCGTGTGCTGTATACTCCGTACATGTGTACCGCCATTTTCTAGAGGCTTTGCTCCATGGTGCAATCCATGGATACAAAATTAGTACACTGTACTATTTAAAAGTCAAGGGCGAGGCTTTTCCTGCGCGGTAGGCGGGGCAGTTCCACCTAGTCGGTTCGACAGAGACGCGAGAAGACGAGGGAGTAGGCTGCTGCAAAAGCAGGGCTGTGGGATTTGACAGCGAGTTACTGCTGGACATGTGGAGCCACGTGATTTGACTTGCCATTATCATTTTAACTACGGTGCTACGACCGGCATGAGTCTCCCGATTCCTGACCACCTCCATATAGGTGCCTCTCCCAATGCTCCACCATGTAGTAGAGGCTGGCTCTTAGATGAGAGCCCACTTCTCCACTTTTCCCTTGCCTCTCTTTCCTCCACATATGCAAAAATGCCATGTAAAGAGCAATACTGTACTTAGGTTGGTCGTAATGAAGAGTATCATATACTAGTATCATGCATATGATACTTTTGTATGATACTACTCCCATTACAAGCAGCCTTACTTGCTCCTACAGGTGCTAAGCTTGCCACATAGGCATAAAGTCTGATGTGGCAAGTTAATCAAGAAGAGAGAGACTAGTTTGGTGACCCAAGGAAGAAATGGTGCGCGTGTACCTAGGTGAAAAGACAATTTTGAGTCTATAGCTAATTAAATGAAGCAAACTTAGCAACAAAAAACTAATAAGCACACCATTTCATTGGAAGAGGTCACTGCTTGGCAAATGCAATAAATACTAGTACTCCCTGTGACCTGTGTCCCATAATATAAGAATGTTTTTGGCACTACACTAGGGTCAAAAACGTTCCTATATTATGGGACGGAGGGAGTACGAAGAAAGAGATAGAGAGGAGTAAAAAAATACACTTATAGCCAACCTTATAGCTAACCTTGTTGTAGTATGAGTGACTAAGTGATGACTATGTATGACATGCCAACATCAGATAGCCTAATGCACCGTGTTAAATCTCCAAGGGCGCGACCGCGCAAGCGACGCGACGGTCGTGGTAGGCGCGACCATGATACAGGCTGCTTGCAGCCCTTGGATCTGAGATCAAACGGTCGCATGCTAAGTTGCTGTAAATTTGTAGAATAACCCTCCAGGATAGGACATTCACCCTTAGGTCTAAAATCACGCCATGCAATCGTTCGATCTCAGATCCAAGGGCTCTCGGAAGCCCGTACCATGGGAGAATGGAAAGCCACTACCCTGTCATTCGCACGCTGGTAGTTCGCTCCTACTTGTCCCCGCACGTCCTTTAATACTACGGCGGTTCACTCCTAGTCGTCCCGTCCTTTCACATTACGGTAGTTCCACTAATCCTAACCCTCCTCCCAAATCCGTGGCACCCCAAATCTCCACGATCGGCGGTGAGTACAAGGTTAGAACCATCACCGGCGATGAGTTCGATGTCATCTACACCCGTTCTTCTGCGACGGAGAAAGGATGCCTTTCTCGCTTCGGACGCTTGTTCGAAATCTCAGATGATGAGTGGGTCGCTGGGCTAGATGTTGAGTACACCACAGTCCTGGGATGAGAGAAGGATCCAAAGGATGAAGAGAGGAAGAAGCCTGCCGTGATCCAGGTTTGCGTGCATGACTTATGCTTGGTCTACCACATAAGCCATGCTGACGTTGAATGCCTGGATTTTAAGGACTTCCTCGAGAGCAACCTAGTCAAATTCGTTACTGTAGACTTTGGGAACGACAAAGAAGTCCTGGGTCGGATAGGCCTCGTTGTAGGCAACCCTTTCGACCTCCAGAAGAATCGGTCGGTGTCCTCTAGTCAACCTTCAATGCTGACCCTAGCAGAAGCCATGGTTTATCCTTCGTACGGTAAACTGGAGAAACCTCCATACACGTTTCATCATTATGCATGGAAGTGGAATGTACTAGATATAGACCACATCCACTACGCTGCAATGGATGGCTACCTTTGCTTCAATATCTACAAGGGTTGGATGAAGAGCAAGAGCCAAGTGTGCGGTTCAAGCAAAGAAGTATCGGCGAAGAGAATGAGCGACAAGGACGAAGTCGAGGACGTGGACAAGGACTCCGAGTAAGGTGGGAGTGTCATTGCTCATGGTGGTTCTAATGCAGTGCCTACCAGAATAGTTGCAAAGTTTAATTTCACGTGTGCTTAATTTAATTTGAGGGGTGTGTTCTGCTGAGCCCCCAGTAGAACTATGTTATGTTTCTTCTCGTTACTTTAACTCTTCAGTATGTACATACTAGTATTTCTTACATTTCATATTTTAGTTGGTATAGTACTACCACTCGTTTCTTCACATTATATACGTACAATATATATGGCCAACATCATATAGCCAGCAGTTTAGGTGTCAAAGATTTTCAGGGTGCTTAGTTTTGTCAAAGAATTCTAGGATGCATAGTTTTATTTGAGGGGTGGGTTGTGCTGGACACCATTATTGTGACTAGCCTTTTTAATAGTACTATATGCATAATTTGGCGACAAGCGCCCTCTATATGTACCACCTTTTTTTTAATTTCATGTTTTGCTCCATGGCGCAATCCATCGATACTACTACTATACAAAAGTATACATTTTTTAAAAGGCTAGAGGGCGGGGCAGTCTAGCTTGGTCGGTTTCACGATAGGCAAGGGCCTTTGTGATTTGACGGCTCATTACTGCTGGAAGGCGTGGCCTTGTGATTTGACTGCTCGTATAAATGCACGGACGACCTGAGGAGGAGCAAAGAACCGTGAGGTATACTCAAGTTTTCCACTGGAGTAGTACTACGATGAAGGAGCATGAAACACGGCAGCCCAATGCCATATGGCGATAAAAAATGATCTAATTTGCTAGTCATCTCATTGTTAGCATTGTTCTATTCATTTCCTAAAAAAGCATTGTTCTATTCATGCCTCGCAGAGAACGTGACACGTGCGGCGAAACACCCGAAGCAAAAGATGAAACACAAGAGCAAAAAAGAAGGAAGATCATCACCCCAAATGATCTAATTCGCCGCGGAATCGTAACTGCTTCTTCATCGCCTCCACGACCTCCATCTCCTTGCGCGTCTCCTCCGCGATCTTCTTCATTCTGTCCATGACGCGGGATTTCTCGATGTGAGCCTTCATCATCTATTCCACGGCCGCATTACGTACCTTGACAGCAACCGAGTGCTTGATGCGGAGCTTCGCCAACTCCTCCTTATGTTCCATGACGAGGGCCTGCAGCATCTTCTTCGAGGAACTACTATTATCATGCAGCTTCTTCCAGCCGGCATTCTTCTCCTTCAACAGGTCGATCTTGTGGCAGAGCTTCGCCTTGTCCTCCTGAAGTCGCAGGATTTCGCCAGTCACCTTCTTCTCCGAGGCAATGCTCTTCTTCAGCAGCATCACCAAGCTAGCAGTCAACTCCCCCTACTTATTGAGCTCAGTGGGCATGTCGTCGAGGGTCTCCTTCAGCAGCTCCACCAAGCCTTGGATGAACTCTTTCTGCTTATTGAGGTGCTTATTGAGCTTATCGGGCATGCCGTCAAGGGATAATGACTCCAGCGCCGCCGGCTCGGCATGTTTGCCTCCGCGGCTAGGGTGCTCCTGGGAGCCATCGCCTGCCCGTGAGAGATCTTTCGAGGTCTCTGCGTGGCCGCGAGCCCTCTTTTTTTTCTGTAGCCTTGGTTGCCGCTCCCTTGTTACGAGTAGTTCTCGACCTAGAGCTCTGCTCATCGGCCATGACAAGGACGGACGAAGAAGAAGAACTTATGAGGAGGAAAGGTAGAGTAATTTTCGGTTAGGTAGTTCCCCTTTTTATAACCTAAGTACTAGCACTAGTACTAATACCTGCATAGTGGGAACACGTTCAGGTTTGGTACGTACTAGTAGGTGAGAGCAGGCTTTCGAATGTGATGGGAACAAGGAAAATATTAATTGATGGTTTTGGTTTCGAGGTCCGAAACGGCTCCCGATGAGTTTAGCGGAACATAAATTTCAAGTAGACTACACTGCTCAAATGCATAAATATTATGTTACTGTCAAAAATTGGCACAAAATACGAAGGAGACCAATGGAAGTACTACTAGCAACCCATGATTTAACTACTAGTAATAATGTCTTTCTTCCGCCCTCACGTCCACTCAATTTGCATGCGCTGTATTATTTGACCATCAATGAAGTGAACGACTTTACACGCGTCAAATTATCACATGGGGTGGATCTTGGTACAAAATTGCGTCCGCCCGTGTACCCGCGTGTGCGTGCAAGGGAATGAGTGCGTGCGTGGAATGCCTTCATGCACATCTTCACTTCGTGCATGTACTGCCAGTATGGCTCAAGGAGGACGGGTACATTCTTCTGGAACTAGCAGCACGTCACTGTGATCAATCCATGCAAGGAGGTCGCGACAACGCCTCCACATGTGCCACGTGGCTTCATGAATTGTAAGAGAGACACTGTGAAGCGTGCCACTGGAATTGTAATTTACGTGTTTTGCACATACTCGAAGTATTAGTAAGGTACATGTACATTGCACGCATCAGATTTTGCAACCAAATTATGAATAAATACCACACTATAGCATGTAAGCTCTGAGTCATATATGCCTGATGTAGACCTTCGTTTAATTCTTATAGTTCATCTCATTCAAAATCAGTTAGTTTTTATAAAAAAGCTAGGGCCTCTTCGATTCGTAGGATTTCCAAAACGCGGGAATAGGAAAAACATGGGATTATAGTGGAATGTCGTCTTGAATCCTATAGGATTGTACGAGTGTTTGATTGTGCACAGAAAAAAATACAGAATTCTTTCAAAGAGGTTTGAGTGGATGGAATGTTTCCTATGAAATCTAGTGCAAATGAATCATATGGAAAAATTCTTATGGTTTACAATCCTACGAATCAAACAACCAAGATAGGAAAAATTCCTAATGATTAGAATCCTCCAAAATTCCTTTGAGAATCCTTTGAATCAAAGAAGCCCTTAATCTATTTTATGATTCATGGAATAGTGTGTTGTAAAGCATAAAGTAAAAACAAATAATGGCAATTCAACTAGAAAAAAAGTTTGGGCAGTTATGATACAGAAGATTCTAGAACAAAAGAGAACCACTGTTGTTTTGAGGTTAGTGCATTATGCTTAAGTTCAACCATGGAGTCTGCTAGATTGTACATGTGGCAAAATCAGGTGGGGGGCTAGAAGATGGTGCGAGGGGCCGAGTGGAGGGAGACTATGAAGGAATGCACAAGTGCGAGATCGATATTTAGAGAGGGGGGGGGCGAGAACGTGCGCTGTTGCGCGCAGTGGCGGAGCCATCAAAAATAAATGAGCTAGGGGGCCAAGCATTGCTAATCCTTTACTAGGAGGGTCAATTCATGAACTTAAACCATTTTTAGCAGCAATTGTCTAATGATCACATTCATATTAGCCTCCATATATAGTGATGTTAGGGGGGCAGGGCCCTTACTGCCCCCGGTCTTCGCCATTGTGCGCGCGTCTGAGAGATGAAGCGGAAGGCATGGATGATGAGAGGGGGACGTTGGATATATAATTAATGTGGGTGTATTAGCTATAAATGTTAATCCTACATAGAGAGGTATAGATTGATTGATGTGGATGTGAGAAATAGGGTGAGACCTCACTGGATATATCGATTGATAGGTTTGTGTGGAAAACTATGAAAGACCTAGATATATACACACATACATATAGGAACATCGATCATTGCGCATGCACGCGTGAGAGATAAAGAATGCCCGATATGATGGAGAGGGGGATGTGTGGGTGTGTGCCTTCATGGGAGACCGACCTAAAGAAAAAGATTGCATGTGTGCGATGGATAATGCCGACTGGTAGTGTGTGTGCATGCATGCACGAGAGAAAGTTAGTGGTACAATTATAAAGAGAAGACGACTGTGTGGTGATGACCCGCAAGTATACGAGATAGTTGTAGCCTCTTTCGATAAGTAAAAGTGTCGAACCCAATGAGGAGCTAAAGGTAGAACAAATACTCTCTCAAGTCCTATCTGCCACTGATACGACTCTACGCACGCTTGACGTTTGCTTTACCTAGAACAAGTATGAAACTAGAAGTACTTTGGAGGTGTGATAGGATAGGTTTGCAAGATAATAAAGAGAGCTTAAATATAAACTAGGGGATGTTTAGATAAAGAAGCAATAAAGTAAATATAGAGAGTGTGGAAAAGTGGTGGTAGGAGTTGTGACATTGTCCCTAAGCAATTGACTATGTTACTAGACCGGTAATCACTATTGCAATTCTATTTGAGGGAGAGGCATAAGCTAACATACTTTCTCTACTTGGATCATATGCACTTATGATTGGAACTCTAGCAAGCATCCGCAACTACTAAAGATTCATTAAGGTAAAACCCAACCATAGCATTAAAGTATCAAGTCCCCTTTATCCCATACGCAACAACCTACTTACTCGGGTCTGTGCTTCTGTCACTCACGCCACCCACCATAAGCAAATCATAAACATATTGCAAAACCCTAGAGCGGGAATTCCTCACGCTTGCGCAAAACGGAGGGCACAATGGGACAACACCAATAATAAAATATGCAATTCAAACTAATCATAGCAATTCATCAATCACCGATAGGAGAACGAAAATCTACTCAAACATCATAGGATGGCAACACATCATTGGAAAATAATATGAAGCATAAAGCACCATGTTCAAGTAGAGGGTACAGCGGGTTGCGGGAGAGTGGGCCGCTGAATATAGATGGGGGAAGGTGATGGAGATGTTGGTGAAGATGATGGAGGTGTTGGTTGTCGGCGTTCTGGGAATGGGGGTCCCCAGACTTGCCTGTCTGCGGCCTGCGGCGTGGCTCAAGTGGGGGCCCAGTGCAGCCCAGCTTCATCAGCTCAAGCTCAAGACCCTCGCAAGGGCCAAGCCTCGCGGGGCGGATGACATGAAGCTTCCTCAGGAGCAGCCTCACCAGGCAGACTCGCGAGGAGGCGGAGAGATCAAGGCAGGGCACCTCGCGAGGAGCCTGTGACGCAAGCCATGACGATCGAGACCAGGCGGGCGCCAGGCGGGCGCCGGCCTGCGCAGTGTCCTTGTTTCCCCTTTGGTGCAAAGGGGGGCAAGCACATGCCCAGGCATCAGGCAAAGGTTACCGTTTTGGTGCAACAAGACTAAGATCAGCAGAACGGCAGGATGGAGGTCATCGTGGAGCCCAGGATGGCGTCATCGTCAGAGCCTTTGGCAGCCGTAGACCAACTTTAGTCAGCATAAGTGTACTAGATGTTCCCCTTCAAAATGGCCAATTGTTGGCGCCCTTCCTTCTCATTATTTGGGAAGAGGCCCAGAGCCTCCCTCTATAAATAGAGCTAGCCACCGTAGGGTAAGGGACGGATCGATCAGAGAGAGAGAGAAGGAGAGAGAGAGAGAAAGAAGCGATTGAACTCACCCAAGCAGTTCATCACACCAGCTCAAGAACAGCCCCTCGCGAGGCTGTTCCCCCTTTGTATTTTTCATCATCAGCCCCTGAGGCAATCCACCACACGACACAGTGGAGTAGGGTATTACACCACAATGGTGGCCTGAACCAGTATAAACCTCGTGTCCCTTGTGTGTTCTTATTTCTAGCTTAGATTCCTTGCGAGCCTTCAAAACGTGAGCTGGTAGGGGAAAGATCTTCGTGTGCACCCCAGAGTTCGGACCTCAAGGGTCTGCCGGAACCCAAAATCCGACATTTGGCGTGCCAGGTAGGGGTGCACTGGAATCTTTCTTCCGTTGGTGGCGTCTGATCTTCCGTTGTATCCATGGCTGACGCTCGCCGGGCTCGCGCCAAGCGTCGGACTGCTCGCGCCACCCGCGTCGCCCAAACGGCGCCCGTCGGCGGACGCCCCCGTCGTTCCCCGTCGCCTGCCGCCAACGCCGCCACAGGCCCGGCGGGGAACGAGCAGCAAGCCTCGTCCCTGCATCCTTCAGTGTGGCAGGAAGGCCGCACCGCCACCGCGTCGCTGACTCCAGCCGGTTCGTCGTCCCACGCCCGTCGCGCCCCCATGGACGTGCACGCTGTGCTGCTCCTGGCGCGTGAGCTCCTGCACTACCGTCCCATCGACGACCTCTACGAGGACTGGCTCGCCCGCATCACCGAGCTCATCAGCGCCGCAGGGGGCTCTCCCATGCCGTCTCTCTTGCTGCCTCGCCCTCCATCCCGCGCAGGTGGCAAGGATCAGGAGGTGCCTCTGCCACCTCCTCCCCAAGAAGGCGCCCTGGCTCCAAGGCGCGCGGCGCCAGGACGAGATCCACCGCGTCCGGCACCTGCGCGACAAGAAAGGAGCTGCCAAGAGATCCCTCATCCCCAAGAAGGTGCTCGCGTGCTCCCAGCACCGGTGCGCCATGACCGCATCCCTGCGCCACAATGTCAAGACCCCGCACTTCTCCAAGCGGCAGCGCGTGGGAATTTCCAGGAGCAAGCTCAGCACTAGAAAAGGGCTCCGGTGGCCACCGTAGGCTGTCGCGCCTTCACCCCTGAGCTACGCAGTGTCACATGGCCCGGCAATTTCAAGCCGGACCTGCCTCCTCGCTACGACGGTACTACAGACCCCGCGGAGTTCCTACAGCTCTATGAGCTGGGCATTGAAGCCGCCAACGGGGGCGAAAAGGTCATGGCGAATTGGTTTCCCATGGCGCTCAAGGACGGTGCCCGCACCTGGCTTCTGAACCTGGCTCCTGGCATGATCTCCTCCTGTGACGAGATGCACACTCACTTCATCGCCAACTTCCAAGGCACTCGCGACCGGCCCCCGACCATGAGTGACCTGCGCCGCATCAAACAACAGCTAGGAGAGACCCCGCAAAAGTACATCCAGCGCTTCAACAACGCTCGCCTCAAGATCCCCAGGGTGACTGAGGAAGCCATCATCTCAGCCTTCTCCGATGGCGTGCGTGACATCAAGATGAAAGAGGAGCTAGCAATCCATGAAGACCTGTGCACATCCCTGGAGCTTTTCAACTTGGCGACCAAGTGCGCAGGGCTGAGGAAGGGCGCCTCTCCCTCCTCGAGCTTCCAGCTGCCGATCCAGAAGAGAAGAAGCCCAAGGTCAAGGACGTGAAGCGTAAGGGAGCTCTTGTGCTCGCGGCAGAGCCAGACACCAAGCGAGGCAGGGATCAGCCTGAGTCATCCAAGGGTAGCCGGTACTGCACGTACCACGACCTCCACACCCACAACACCAACGAATGCCAAGAGCTCAGGGCCGTGCGAGATGGGCATATCGACCGATGCCCCGAGCGCAACGACCGGGGCTATGGCCGAGGAGGAGGAGGAGGTGGAGGACGATGGGAAGACCGTGGCCCTCGCCAAGTGTGGTGTGACCGGCCTTGCGAGGACTGTTGGCAAGACCAGCCTCGCGAGGGAGGTTGGAGCGATCAGCCTCGTGAGGATCACCCGCACGGCAACGCAGGCCTCCCTCCTCTGCCACCACCACCAAGGAGGAATGAAGACCAGCATCAGGATGAGGGGGCTGGGGGCTTCCAGGAGCCTCACGCAATCGCTTGCATCCTGGGCGGCGCCCAGGCCCCAGCCTCACAACGCATCTTCAAGCAGTTTGCTCGCGAGGTGAATGCAGTCCTCCCCAAGCTTGAGGCTATGCGCCCTCTCAGGTGGTCAGCGTGCGCTATCACGTTCAGCTCAGCGGATCAGCTCAAGTGCGCGGGAACGGCTGGTGTCCTCCCAATGCTTTGCTCCCCAGTCATCAGCAACGTGCAAGTCACCAGGACCCTCATCGATGGCGGAGCAGGACTGAACGTCCTGTCCATTGAGACATTCAACAATCTCCAAGTGCCATACGATCAGCTTCAGCCGACCAAGCCTTTCTCAGGAGTCACTGATGGTTCCACTGTTCTGATAGGGCAAGTTCACCTTCCTGTCACCTTTGGACAGCGCAACAACTACCGCACCGAGTTCATTGACTTCGACGTCGCCCACATTCGCCTACCATACAATGCCATCCTCGGGTATCCAGCCCTGGCCAAGTTCATGGCAGTGACTCACCACGGCTACAATGTCCTCAAGATGCCAGGAAGCGGTGGAGTCATCACCGTACCCTGTGAGGAAAGGGATGCAGTGTGTTCTCTTGAGTGTGACTTCCAAGCCGCGGCAATCGCAGACCCAGATCACAGGAGTGGGAGACTTCCCGAGGCGGTCCCTAAGAAGAAGAAGACTTCACCTGGCCCAAACCATCACGAGGCAGGCACCTCTGGAGGCGTTGCGTCAGGATTCACGCTCGTTCAGGGGGCGCCACCCTCTATCACATAGGAAAGCATGCCCGGCGCCCTCCTCGGGCAGGGCTCGAGGGCTCTTTCTTGGAGAGCCACCGACTTTGCCAAGGTCACGAGGGAGGCGCTCGGGCACCACTTGGAGGCGTGCTTCAAGGCACATATCCCTCAGGAAGGTACGAGGCAAGGAGGGCCAAACCCTCAGGAGTTCATCGCGAGAAACATTAAGGAGCTATAGGAGTCAAGAGTCATGCGCGGCAGCCGCCGCCTACCCGCCGCAGCTCCCCATCCAGGCGAGGATGGCGGGCTGTGCGTCTGCATCGACATGCCAGGGCTCAACCGAGCCGCGTCTCAGGACGGTTGGGATGCGGACGGCAAAGAAATTCAAAGCCCACCCACCACCCACTTGGTAGCTACTGTCGACGATCTAACCGACATGCTAGACTACGACTCCGAAGACATCGACGGTATGGACGACGATGCTGGAGACGACCAAGAACCAGCGCCTACCGGGCACTGGAAAGCCACCTCATCATATGACATATACATGGTGGATATCCCAAAGGATGGGAACGGTGAAGAAGCAGCGGAGGATGACCCCTCCAAGAAACAGCCCAAGCGCCACCGCCATCGGCGCTGCTCTAAATCCCACCACAGCAAGAATGAAGACTCCGGCACCGGTGATAATAACACCCCAGATAGTGCCGAAGACAACCCCCTCCAGCAAGATTCAGCACAGGAGGACGGAGACGCCATCCCTCATGAGAGAGCGGCAGAAGAAGAGGTGGAGGACTACATGCCTCCTTCCGGCGACGAGGCGAGCCTCGACGACGACGAATTCATCGTGCTTGAGGATCCCGTCGAACAAGAGCGTTTTAAACGCAGGCTTATGGCCACGGCAAACAGCCTCAAGAAAAAGCAGCAATAGCTTAAAGCTTATCAAGATCTGCTAGCCGACAGATGGACTGAAGTCCTCGCGGCCGAAGAGCATGACCTCAATGCCCCTCCAAAAGCTACCCTAAACGCAAGCTGCTCCCCCGATTAGAGGAGGAGGCGTATGAACCTGCATCACCAACAGACAATACGGCTGACCGACCACCCCGTGGTCGCGACAGAGAGGCCTCTAGGCCCTTCACCAGAACCGTACCCCGACATCGCTCGAAAAGCGCAAAGCCACAGGGAAACGCGCCAGACTTGCAAGATATATTGGAGGACAAGGCAAGACATTCAAAATCGATCTACGGATCGCGTGGGTGCCCCATGACACGTGACGACAGCCGTCACGCCGGACATAATAAGTCCGGCCGGGCCGAACAAAATAGACAAAGCTCTCTTGAGCTCCGTCGTGATATTGCCCAGTACAGAGGCGCCGCACACCCACTGTGCTTCACAGATGAGGTAATGGATCATCAAATCCCTGAAGGGTTTAAACCCGTCAATATTGAATCTTATGATGGCACAACAGACCCCGTGGTTTGGATCGAAGACTATCTCCTCCACATCCACATGGCCCGCGGTGACAATCTACACGCCATCAAATATCTCCCACTCAAACTCAAAGGACCAGCTCGGCATTGGCTTAACAGCTTGCCAGGAGAGTCAATCAGGAGTTGGGAAGACCTGGAAGCCGCATTCCTCGATAACTTCCAGGGCACATATGTGCGACCACCAGACGCTGACAACCTAAGCCACATAATTCAGCAGCCAGACGAATCGGCCAGACAATTCTGGACACGGTTCTTAACAAAGAAAAAACAAATCGTCGACTGTCCGGATGCGGAGGCCCTCGCGGCCTTCAAGCATAACATCCGCGATGAGTGTCTTGCCCGGCACCTGGGACAGGAAAAGCCGAAATCCATGGCAGCCCTCACATCACTCATGACCCGCTTCTGCGCGGACGAGGACAGCTGGCTAGCACGCAGCAACAACCTCAGCAAAAATTCTGGCAGTCCGGATATCAAGGACCATAATGGCAGGTTGCGTCGCAACAAAAACAAACGCCGCTGTAACGGCGATAATAGTGAAGATACGGCAGTCAATGCCGGATTCCGAGGCTCCAAACCCGGTCAGCGGAAAAAGCCATTCAAACGAACTACTCCGTGTCCGTCCAATTTGGACCGAATACTCGACCGCTTGTGCCAGATACACGGCACCCCCGAAAAGCCAGCCAATCACACCAACAGGGACTGTTGGGTATTCAAGCAGGCAGGCAAGTTAATTGCCGAAAACAATGACAAGGGGCTAAATAGCGATGACGAGGAAGAGACCCGACCGCCGAACAATAGAGGACAGAAGGGTTTCCCCCCACAGGTGCGAACGGTGAACATGATATACGCAACGCACATACCCAAAAGGGAGCGGAAGCGTGCACTCCGGGATGTATACGCGATGGAGCCAGTTGCCCCGAAGTTCAATCCATGGTCCTCCTGCCTGATCACTTTTGATCGAAGGGACCACCCCACCAGTATCCGCCACGGCGGATTCGCCGCATTGGTTTTAGACCCAATCGTCGATGGATTTCACCTCACCATAGTCCTGATGGATGGCGGCAGCAGCCTGAACCTGCTTTATCAGGACACAGTGTGCAAAATGGGCATAGACCCCTCAAGGATTAAACCTACCAAGACGACCTTTAAAGGCGTCATACCAGGTGTAGAAGCCAATTGTACAGGCTCAGTTACACTGGAAGTGGTCTTCGGATCCCCGGATAACTTCCGAAGCGAGGAGTTAATCTTCGACATAGTTCCGTTCCGCAGCGGCTATCATGCTCTGATCGGACGTGCCGCGTTTGCAAAGTTCAACGCGGTGCCGCAATACGCATACCTCAAGCTCAAGATGCCAGGCCCTCGAGGAGTCATCACGGTCAACGGAAACACCGAACGCTCTCTCCGAACGGAGGAACATACAGCGGCTCTCGCGGCAGAAGTACAGTGCAGCCTCTTACGACAGTTCTCGAGTCCGGCCGTTAAGCGATCGGACACGGCTAAACGCGCCCGAAGCAACCTACAACAAGACCACCTGGCACGTTCCGAGCATGCGTAGCAGTGCGGCTCCAACCCCAGCCCCTGCAAAACTTCAAGACAGGTCCTTCGCGTACATCATTACGCTCTGGAGATACCATGGGCATGGGGAGAGGGGCACGACAATGATTGGCCCAGAATGCGGCTCAACCACACCAGGGCCTCTCAAAATGTGTCGTTCTGCCTCATATTTTTTTTCTTTCTTCCTTTTTATTTTTGACCACAGGACTCCGTTCGACAGAGGCCCTGTCCGGCAGCAGACCTGCCGAACTCACAATGCAACAGCCAGGGAAGGTGAAAGGCTACAACGAATATCTAGGTGGTCTCCATTACGAGCATTAAATTTGTCTTATACACCATTCTGCAGCCTACCCCTGGAGGGGGACATGTTTAATAGTCCCATACCTTGCCTATCGCACAATTTGTATCATTCTACATTCACAGCAGTTTTTATTGAATAAAGCAAGGCAGCACCTTTTTGCTTTCACTTGCATTTCTTTCTTATACATGTGTTCATTTATGACATGTTGCATCCGTACACCTTGGTACGGCTAAATACACCAGGGGCTTATGTTTCCCGCATCATGGTGTGATAAGTCCGAACACTTTCACAAGTACGGCACCCTGAACTTATAGCATTATATGCATCGGCTCCAAATCATGTTCTTGGGTCAATAGTTGGGTTTTCCCGGCTCCCATGTTTTGGTACCTTATGTTCCGTTGTATCAGCTAAGGTAGCACTGGGAGAACCACTGCGATTGCGCCCCAGTTGAGCTGGGTTAACGCCTCAGTGGAGAAAGCTAAAACTGACCGTCATGATGAGGCGAGAGCCGGTCGCTGTTCGAGAGGTTTTTTGCGAGTCCCTAAAGACTTATGCCGCTTAGAGCGAGGAGTCGGCTTTGTCCGGCCCAAGGCGTGGATAGCGCCCCGAATTTGGCCTTCCGAACACTAGGGGCTTCGCCGAAATTTAAAATTATAGAATTCTATGGCTAAGTGAGAGTGTTCAAGCATTATAAGTCCGGTTTCCTTGTTTGTTGTGTTGAGCGCCTCCCTCGATGGACCCAAAAATGGGAACAAGAGTGCTCAAGCTTATCCCGAACACCCCAGCACTCGTGGCATGGGGGCTGAAGCCGACGACTTGCCATCTCTCAGATTTGATAAACGGCCGCACAGAAGGTAATATTTTAAATTAACAAGCGTTGCTTAGCGCATATGAACTAAGTTTTCAGCGCACAGGATAACAAAATGCGAGTCTACTCAAAAATTACATCTTTGGAGCACTCACCCGCAATAGTGTGGGCACCCTTCAGGACACTCTTATAATACATTTCGGGCGTGCGATGCTCCTTGCCCTTCGGTGGCGCGTCCGTCACAAGCTTCTGGGCATCCATCTTGCCCCAGTGCACCTTTGCGCGGGCAAGGGCCCGACGGGCACCTTCAATACAGGCGAAGTGCTTGATGACTTCAACCCACGGACACGCATCCACCAGCCGCCGCACCAGGCCGAAGTAGCTCCTAGGCATGACCTCCTTAGGCCACAACCGAACTATGAGGCCCTTCATGGCCTGTTCGGCCACCCTGTGGAGCTCGACCAACTGCTTCAGCTGGTCGCTAAGGGGCACCGGATGTCCGGCCTCAGCATACTAAGACCAGAAGACCTTCTCCGTCGAGCTCCCCTCTTCGGCCCTGTAGAACACGGCAGCATCGGACACGCTGTGGGGCAGATCTGCGAACGCTCCTGGAGAGCTCCGAATTTGGGTAAGTGATAGGTAATTCACACTCACATGCTTACTTTGCATGAAAAACGCCTTACCCGCCGCTATTTTTTTCAACGCCTCGATTTCCTGGAGGGCCTTATAGGCTTAGGCCTTAGCGGCTCTGGCACTCTCAAGAGCCGTTGCAAGCTCGGAGTCTCGAGTCTTCGAGTCACGCTCCAAACTCTCATGTTTTTCCATGAGAGCCTGGAGCTCTTGCTAGACCTCCGCCACCCGCGCCTCCTGCTTCTCTCGCTCGGCGTGTTCCGCGGCCGCATTGCATTCGGCCATGGACACCGCCTCTTTCAGGGCCGCCACCTCGTCTGTGGCCCCTGCTATATCCGTGTTATCCTTGTTATCTTTCTTGCAACCAAATCCTTTTCTGTAAGGTAGAATTTTAATAAGGTGTCACTCACCTTCCTTGTCATCGAGCTGCTTCTTGGCACGGCCGAGCTCGTTCTCGGACCGCTCGAGGATTTCCTTCAAAGTATTGACCTCTGCAGTCAGTGCGGCAGAGGTCACAAGCACAGCCTGCAATCCCATATTGACATATTTTTTATGACTCCTGCATATATCTTTTTAGATCCTCGATCCAGCTTTTCTTTCCGAACACCAAACCGAGCATCAGGGGCTACTGTCTATGCGGTACTATTTTACATATATCGAAATTCTTACCTCAAAGCCTGTCAAAAGGCTGCTGCAGGCTTCGGTCAGCCCGCTCTTGGCGAGCTGAACCTTCTGAATCACCGCACTCATAACAGTGCGGTGTTCCTCTTCGATGGAGGCGCTATTGAGCGCCTCCAGCAAGCTGTCCGGCGCCTCCGGCTAGACGGGGGTTGCCGGCGCCGCGGTCTTGCCCTTCTTGCGAAGGGGCCTCCCGCCGGACTCCGGAGCCACTACGGGTTCCGGGGCTGAGTCCGATGCGAAGTCCGGGAGGTTGCCTTGCGACACCTCCAGGTCCTCCTCTTCCCGATGGGTCCTTTCCTGGGATCCCACCTCGGCTTTGTCCGCATCGCGAGGGAAGGAGGCGGTCGGAAGAGAATCCATATCTGACGCACCTAAGGACCCGCTCGACGAAGCGGGAAGATCATCCTTGGGCGGACTGCAGGATTGTATGCGGCATTAGAAAGACACTACGTGGCAAAAAGACAAACCATGATGTTATTCGGGAGTCTGGATACTTACGATCTCGCCAGGGGCTTGGCCCTTGGAGGCCAATCCTCGTCATCGTCTCCGGTGCTGGCGTAGCGGTCCGGGCAAAGAGTCCTACCCTTCTTGGACCATTCGGCCTCCCCTGTAGGGGAAGCCTTCCTTTTCTTCCCTCCCCCCGCTGGGGGAGAGTCTATCTCCTTCTCCTCCTCAACTTTGTAGGAGGAGTCGGCCTCGGAGTCATCATCCGATAACACCTGAAAATGGGAGCTCTTTCGAGTACCCGTGGCCTTCTTCTTGGCCTTCTTCTCCGGCACCACGTGGGGTGCCGGAGCCAGCAGCCCCGTTAAGCGGGCGTCCGCTGGGTCCTCTGGCAATGGGGCTGGACAGATAGTCTGTTCGGCCTTCTCCAGCCAGTCCTGTCAGAGGAGAGGGAGTTTTTAGATCCCGCATAGAGTCAAACTATGGAAAATAAGAGTCCCGTAAAGGGCAAAATCGCTTACCTTGTCAGCTGGATGCTACGAGCTGAATCCGCGCTCTTCGGTAGCGGATGTGGGGGCCTCGGCGCCCTTAAACAGCACCCTCCAGACATCTTCATACGTAGTGTCGAAGAGCCCGCTCAAAGTCTGGTGCTGTGCCGAGTCGAACTCCCACATATTGAAGCCCCGTCATTGGCACGGGAGAATCCGGCGGATGAGCATGACCTGGACTACGTCGACAAGCTTGAGCTTCTTCTTCACTAGCTTTTTTATGCAGGCTTGAAGTCTGGTCAGCTCCTCCGAATCGCCCCATGTCCGGCCACTCTCTTTCCAGGAGGTGAGCCGTGTGGGGATGCCAGATCTGAATTCGGGTGCCGGTGCCCATTCAGGGTCACGCGGCTCGGTGATATAGAACCACCCCGATTGCCACCCCTTAATGGTTTCCACGAAGGTGCCCTCGAGCCAAGTAACATGGGACATCTTGCCCACCATGGCGCCTCCGCATTCCGCTTGGCTGCCCTTCACAACCTTCGGCTTGACACTGAGGGTCTTGAGCCACAAGCCGAAGTGGGGCTGGATGCAGAGGAAGGCCTCACACACGACGATAAACGCCGAGATGTTGAGGATGAAATTCCGGGCCAGATCATGGAAGTCCAGGCCGTAGTAGAACATGAGCCCCCCGGACAAAGGGATGGAGTGGGAAGCCCAGTCCGCGGAGGAAATGGGGAAGAAATACTACCCTCTCATGGGGCCTGGGGGTGGGGATGAGCTCTCCTTCGCCGGGGAGCCGGTGCGCGATGTTGCTGGACAAGTATCCGGCGCTGCGCAGCTTCTGGATCTGCCCCTCCATAAAGGAGGAGGCCATCCACTTGCCTCCCGCTCCGGACATAGTTGGAGAAGGTAGAGGTGAGATGCGCGGACTTGGGCGCTGGAGCTCGAGTTCGCAGAGATGGATAAGCCAAGGAGGAAGAAGGCGCAGGTAAAAGGGTCGGATTTCTATCCCCTTATATGGGCGGACAAAAACATATGTCCCCACCGGCCTGATAAAACTCGCTTATCCCCCAAGCACCGCAATCAATGGCGCGGTTGGGTTACCCACGTCCGTATTGATGGGAATCCCGGAATAAGGGGAACACGATCTCTGCTTCGACAAGACATGCCAAGGAAACCGCCTCGCTAAACGCGCTAAGGTGGTGCGATATAAACGATTCTAGTAAAGGCTTGGTAGTGGTGTGGCGTCATGCCACAAAATACGTCAGCAGATTGAACTTGTGTAAATATTATTATCTCTACGGTGGTATGTGGAATATATTTTGCAGAGCCGGACACTATCCTGGTGTTCACAATCTTCTATAAATTATTCGGAGGAAGAACCCCCCTTGCAATGTCGAAGACAATATGCGTGCCGGACTCATCGTCATTGAAGCCTGGTTCAGGGGCTACTGAGGGAGTCCTGGATTAGCGGGTGTCCGGATGGCCGAACTATCATCATCGGCCGGACTCCAAGACTATGAAGATACAAGATTGAAGACTTCGTCCCATGTCTCTATGGGACTTTCCTTGGCGTGGAAGGCAAGCTTGGCGATACGGATATGTAGATCTCCTACCATTGTAACTGACTCTGTGTAACCCTAGCCCTCTCCGGTGTCTATATAAACCGGATGGCTTTAGTCCATAGGACGAAGAACAATCATACCATAGGCTAGCTTCTAGGGTTTAGCCTCCTTGATCTCGTGGTAGATCTACTCTTGTAACACACATCTTCAATATTAATCAAGCAGGACGTAGGGTTTTACCTCCATCAAGAGGGCCCGAACCTGGGTAAAAACATCGTGTCCCTCGTCTCCTGTTACCATCCGCCTAGACGCACAGTTCGGGACCCCCTACCCAAGGTCCGCCGGTTTTGACACTGACAGCCGCCTTACGAGTGGCCCACGAGGGTGGGGGGCGTGCCCACTTTAAGTGGGCGTGTGCCCCTATCTCGTGCCCACCTCAGGCATCGTATCGCGTTGATTCTTCCTCCCAAAAATCACAAATATTCCAAAATAATTCTCCGTCTGTTTTTACCCCGTTTGGACTCCGTTTGATATGGGGTTTCTGCGAAACATAAAACATGCAACAGACAGGAACTGGCACTAGGCACTGGATCAATATGTTAGTCCCAAAAATAGTATAAAAAGTTGCCAAAAGTATATGAAAGTTGTAGAATATTGGCATGGAACAATCAAAAATTATAGATACGACGGAGACGTATCAACATCCCCAAGCTTACTTCCTGCTCGTCCTCGAGTAGGTAAATGATAAAAAAGATAATTTTTGATGTGGAATGCTACAGCATAATCTTAATCATATATCTAATCATGGCATGAATATTAAGACATGAGTGATTCAAAGCAATAATCTATCATTTTACATAAAAACAATAATACTTAGGGCATCCCAACAAACAATCTTGTCTTTCAAAATATCAATGCTTCAGAAAGTTATCCCTACAAAATCATATAGTCTTGTATGCTCCCTTTTCTTAACACAAGGTACCCCTCATGCCTATCCCAGTGTCAAACAAGCAATTGTTTCATACTTTAGTATTCTCAAACTTCTTCAACCTTCACGCAATACATGAGCGTGAGCCATGGATATAGCACTATGGGTGGAATAGAATATGATGGTGGAGGCTATGTGGAGAAGACAAAAAGGAGGAAAGTCTCACATCGACGCGGCTAATCAACGGGCTATGGCGCTGCCCATCAATTGATGTCAATGCTATGAGTAGGGATTGCCATGAAACGGATGCACTAAGAGCTATAAGTGTATGAAAGCTCAACAAAAGAAACTAAGTGGGTGTGGATCCAACTTGCTTGCTCACGAAAACCTAGGGCATTTGAGGAAGCCCATCGTTGGAATATACAAGCCAAGTTCTATAATGAAAAATTCCCACTAGTATATGAAAGTGACAACATAAGAGACTCTCTATATGAAGAACATGGTGCTACTTTGAAGCACAAGTGTGGAAAAAGGAAAGTAACATTGCCCCTTTTCTATTTCTTTTTTTCTCTCTTTTTTTCTTTTTGGGTGGGCTTCTTTGGCCCCCTTTTTTATTTAGGATTCTTTGGCCTTTCCTTTTTTTCCTTTTTTTCTTTTTCTTTTTTTTCATGGGGCAATGCTCTATAATGATGATCATCACACTTTTATTTACTTACAACTCGATACTAGAACAAAGATATGACTCTATATGAATGCTTCCGGCGGTGTACCGGGATGTGCAATGATCTAGCATAGCAATGACATAAAAACGGACAAGCCATGAAAACATCATGCTAGCTATCTTACGATCATGCAAAGCAATATGACAATGAATGCTCAAGTCATGTATATGATGATGATGGAAGTTGCATGGCAATATATCTCGGAATGGCTATGTAAATGCCATGATAGGTAGGTATGGTGGCTGTTTTGAGGAAGATATAAGGAGGCTTATGTGTGATAGAGCGTATCGTATCACGGGGTTTGGATGCACCGGCGAAGTTTGCACCAACTCTCGAGGTGAGAAAGGGCAATGCACGGTACCGAAGAGGCTAGCAATGATGGAAAGGTAAAAGTGCGTATAATCCATGGACTCAACATTAGTCATAAAGAACTCACATACCTATTACAAAAATTTAAAAGCACTTGAAACAAAGTACTACACACATACTCCTAGGGGGGAGGTTGGTAGGAGTTAACCATCGCACGCCCCCGACCTTCACGCAAAGATAAACAATCAAAATACAATGAGCGCCAATTTGGTTACATAGTTAATAGACCATACGTGCATGCTTCGGGAATCACAAACCTAACACCAACATCTTTACTAAACACAACCATCTACTAGTAGCTCCCACATATTATCATCACTATATCGCAAAACTATTGCAAGGAATCAAACACATCAAATTCAGTGATCCACAAGTTTATGTAGGATTTCATGCCTAACCATGTGAATGACCAATTCATGTCATCTCTCTAAATTGATATAAGTGAAGCAAGAGAGTTTAATTCTTTCTACAAAAGATATACCCACGCTCTAACAAATATCCCTCCGTGCGGAAACACTTGACATCAAACTAGATAAAAGGGGATGTATCTAGATGTATTTTAGTTCTATATACATCTCTTTTTCTTCATTTTGATGACAAGTATTTTCGGACGGAGGGAGTATAAGTGAAGCAAAAGAGCATTCTACAAATGGTGGTTTTATATGTGAAGAGAAACAGGCAATCCAGACTTCAAATGATATAAGTGAAGCACAGGAAGCATTCTATAAAGCCACACTCAAAAGATTTAAGTGAAGCGCAATGAGCATTCTATAAATCAACCAAGGACTATCGCATACCAGCATGTTGCATCAAATAAAAATGAAAACTAAATGCAAAAGACGCTCCAAGAGTTGCACATATCGCATGAACGAAACGAATATGATAACATACCGATACTTGTTGAAGAGGACGCCTTCCGGGGCATCCCCAAGCTTAAACGCTTGAGTCTCCTTGAATATTTACTTGGGGTGCCTCGGGCATCCCCAAGCTTGAGCTCTTTCCTCTCTTCCTTTTCCTCATATCAAGCCATCCTCGATTAAACACTTCATCCACACAAAACTTCAACAGAAAACTCGGTAAGATCCATTAGTATAATAAAGAAAATCACTACTCTAAGTACTGTAGTAAACCGATTCATATTTTGTATTTGCATTGTGTCTACTGTAATATAGCTTTTCCATGGCTTAATCCACTGATATAAATTGATAGATTCATCAAAACAAGCAAACTATGCATCAAAAACAGAATCTGTCAAAAACAGAACAGTCTGTAGCAATATGAACATCCACCATACTTATGGTGCCCCAAAAATTCTACCAAAATTAGGTAAAATGAAGAATTTGTACAGCAAGACAGTGCAGAAGGAAGCAGAACCATTTGACGATCCAGTTAAAAGTGTAAAATTGCACACTACAGCCAAAGTTTCTGTCCTGCACCGTACAAACCAACAAGCATTGTAAACATCCTAAAGGCAAACCTTGGCACATTATTTTTATAATACAATGGAATTGTACAAGGGGATAATTATTTTTTATGAAAAGTTTCTATAATCAAGATTCACAAAGTTTCCGTGAGCATGAACAAAGTTCAAGGAGCTCTCCCACTTCAACAATGCTTGTCTCTCTCACTTTCACTTTCCATTTTGAAAAGTTTTTAGGTTCCCCTCTTTATTTTTATTTTGTTTTTAAACTTTATAAAAGCACTCAACAGAAATAAATGACTCTCTAAAACTTCCGGGTTGTCTCCCTGGCAGCGCTTTCTTTAAAGCCATTAAGCTAGGCATATAGTGCTCAAGTAATGAATCCACCCGGATTCCAAGGTATATCAAAGCCAATTTTAATTAACAATGATTTGTAATTTAGTAGTGAGCACAGAATAACATATATCAAGAAACAACGAAGTCTAACTATCTTCCTATGCATCGGCATGTCATAAAAGAACAATTCATGCACACCAAGTAAAGGCCAATGCATAGTATAAGCAGTTTCTTGCAATTCTATCGTGTTGGAAACATAAAGAGGCGGAGATATAGTTCCTCGCTCATAATAATTGCAAGTAGGAGCAGCAAGCACATGCATATTATATCTATCAAAATCATCATGTGTAGTAGTAAAACGCAACCCATCAATATAATCCTTAATAAGCACAAACTTCTCCGATATAGTGTAGTTTGGAGAATTCAAAAAGATAATAGGACTATCATGCATGGGGGCAATAGCAACAATTTCATCTTTAACATAAGGAACTATAGCAAGTTCATCTCCATAAGCATAATTCATATTGGCATCTTGGCCACAAACATAGCAAGCATCATCAAAAAGGGATATTTCAAGAGAATCAAGGGGATCATAGCAATCATCATAGCAATCATCCTTCGGTAAGCTCGAAGGGGAATTAAACAATGTATGAGTTGAAGAGTTACTCTCATTAGAAGGTGGGCACGGGTAAACAATCCGCTCTTCCTCCTTTTGTTCTTCGCTCTCCTCATCATCTTTTTCATCCAATGAGCTAACAGTTTCATCAATTTCTTCTTCCATAGCTTCCTGCAAAATATTAGTCTCTTCTTGGACAGCAGAGACTTTCTCAATAAATGCATTAATATTGTAATTGTCTTCATAATTTTCATAGCAATATCTAAGTATGGCAAGATTTTCAGGCCTATAAACACCATCATCATCAAAAGCTTCATACGTTTCAAACAAAGATTCAATTTCATAAGCAGCCTTAAAAGCAACAAATTCTTCTATTTGTTCAACATCATAGTAATCATATATACCATTAGCATAAGAAGCTAAGGTTTCATTATCATTAAATTTGCATGAAAAGGGAAGGTGTGGAGCCTTCATCCTAGAGCAACAAGTAATATCATATCTCAAGCATAGAAACCGAGCATACCAACGCAACATATTAATTTGATCCCATAATAGTTTCCCTTTTTGTGTAAATCAATAATCCCTAAAGTATTCACATTGATCCAACGTGTCTCCCATTATAAAGTTGAATGGGGTTTTCTCAGGATTACCCAAGTAGTACATAATATCTTTCGCATAATGAGAATCGAGGGTTTTAGGAGTTACCCCATCTCCATGAGTAGCAAGTACACCTAATTTTTTTGGTATTTCGTGGTCCATATCCATAAATAAACATCGAGAACAACTAAGAACAGCAAATAAAAATTACTTAGTGATAAATCAAACAAGCACACACGAGAATATTCACCGCACGCTATGACTCCCCGGCAACGGTGCCAGAAAAAGGTCTTGATGACCCGCAAGTATACGGGATAGTTGTAGCCTCTTTCGATAAGTAAAAGTGTCGAACCCAATGAGGAGCTAAAGGTAGAACAAATATGACTCTACGCACGCTTGACGTTTGCTTTACCTAGAACAAGTATGAAACTAGAAGTACTTTGTAGGTGTGATAGGATAGGTTTGCAAGATAATAAAGAGAGCGTAAATATAAAATAGGGGTTGTTTAGATAAAGAAGCAATAAAGTAAATAGAGCGAGTGTGGAAAAGTGGTGGTAGGAGTTGTGACATTGTCCCTAAGCAATTGACTATGTTACTAGACAGGTAATCACTATTGCAATTCTATTTGAGGGAGAGGCATAAGCTAACATACTTTATCTACTTGCATCATATGCACTTATGATTGGAACTCTAGCAAGCATCCGCAACTACTAAAGATTCATTAAGGTAAAACCAAACCATAGCATTAAAGTATCAAGTCCCCTTTATCCCATACGCAAACAACCTACTTACTCGGGTCTATGCTTCTGTCACTCTCGCCACCCACCATAAGCAAATCATAAACATATTGCAAAACACTATAGCAGGAATCCCTCATGCTTGCGCGACATGGAGGGCACAATAGGACATCACCAATAATAAAATATGAAATTCAAACCAATCATAGCAATTCATCAATCACCGATAGGACAACGAAAATCTACTCAGACATCATAGGACGGCAACACCTCATTTGAAAATAATATGAAGCAAAAAGCACCATGTTCAAGTAGAGGGTACAGCGGGTTGCGGGAGAGTGGACCTCTGAATATAGATGGGGGAAGGTGATGGAGATGTTGGTGAAGATGATGGAGGTGTTGGTGAAGATCGCGGTGATGATGATGGCCCCCGGCAGCGCTCAGGCGCCACCGGAAGCAACGGGGAGAGAGCCCCCCCTTCTTCTTCTTCTTCCTTGACCTCCTCCCTAGATGGGAGAAGGGTTTCCCGTCTGGTCCTTGGCTCCCATGGCTTGGGAGGGGCGAGAGCCCCTCCGAGATTGGATCTATCTCTCTGTTCCTGCGTTCTGTAATTCTGCCCTGGCACTGTTTCCTTTATATCTGGAGATCCGTAACTCCGATTGGATTGAAACCTTCGCCCGGATCGTTTTCCAAAAAGTAGCTTTCTTGCGGCCAAAGAAGGGCATCAACCGCCTTACGAGTGGCCCACGAGGGTGGGGGGCGCGCCCACTTTAAGTGGGCGTGGGCCCCTTTCTCGTGGCCACCTCGGGCATCGTATCACGGTGATGCTTCCTCCCAAAAATCACAAATATTCGAAAATAATTCTCCGTCCGTTTTTATCCCGTTTGGACTCCGTTTGATATGAGGTTTCTGCGAAACATAAAACATGCAACAGACAGGAACTGGTGCTGGGCACTGGATCAATATGTTAGTCCCAAAAATAGTATAAAAAGTTGCCAAAAGTATATGAAAGTTGTAGAATATTGGCATGGAACATTCAAAAATTATAGATACGACGGAGACGTATCATGTGGGTGTAAAAGACTAGGTGAGGTCATAATCAATGTAAAGTTGAATTCAAATATTTGAATAAGATATCCTGATGTTTGAAACCCATGCATGCATGAATATAACGGAGATCTGCGTGGTGTGGTCTGGAAACGAGCATGTTTTAATGTATACACATTGAACAAGGTCAGACTGATTTGAATTTGAGATACCGATGGCAGACATCATTTGGCCACGTCGTATCCGTGCATGGACACACTATTCTAATTGGAGATGATGGGTGGCTTTCGCATCACATATCTATATCTATACCCCTATATATATTATATTTTATATTTTTTTATATTGTGTGCGGGTAACTTTAACTTTGAAAGATGGTCATTGGATGAGGTGAATCCGATGGTCCAAAGATGGCAAATTTGAGCACTACTGGTCATTGGATATCATCTAGATTCCACCAGATTTCGCCACATGTATAATTAGAAGACTCCAGGGTTGAACTTAAGCATAATGCACAAACATCAAAACACAAGCACTTCTTCTTTGTTCTAGAATCTTCCATATCAGAATTGCCCAAATGTTTTTCTACATGATTTGCCATTATTATTTTTACTTTATGTCTTACAACGCACAATTCCATGAATCTTAAAATAGATTAGCTTTCTTATAAAAACTAGATGATTTTGAATGAAATGAACTATAAGAATTAAATGAACACTACATCATGCATATATGACTCAAAGCTTACAAGCTATAATGTGGTATTTATTCATAATTTGGTTGCCAAATCTCATGCGTGCAATGCACGTGTACCTTACTCTAGTGTAAATGGTGTTTGTATGTGTGTTGTGCGTGTTGAGGTGCAAATTGTCTTTTTTTGGGTACACGTTAAGCTTGTTCTTTTGAAATTTCAAGCCGCTCCTTGTTATGCCGAAAATTCAAGCTAGCGTCTCTGTATATCGTGCTACGAAATTCCCGCCTCTTCAACCCACACCTTGTTAGCCCGAAATATTTAAGATATATCTTTGTCTCGTTGTGCTCAGACAACTCCCTCCATCTCAACCGGCGCCTTGCTATTCCGAAATTACAACGGGCGCGTAAACTCCCACCTCCTGTGAAATCCCGACACGCAAAATGCCCGTGGTACCCCAGAACCGAAAGAATCGCCTCAAATCGATGGGGGTACTTTTGTAACTTACCCCACATTTCGGACAAGTGCGTCCCTAAGCCATGGTTCCCCACTGCCATCCCATCCGCCCACCCATTCGTACACCGAGGCCGCGAAAACCCACGACGAAGCCCCACACCCTGCTCCGTCCACCACCCAGCCGGAGCCTCTTCCCCGGCAGTGTTGTCCACAGCAACACCTCGACGTCCCTCATCCACCATACCGGATGAGGATCCGTCGTCGATCTCGTCCTCCCGCCGGTTCAACCACCCCGTCCTCGACCTCCAAGGAGCTGCCCCAATGTTCCCCTCGTCTTTCGTGCCACCTCCATTCCCACACCGCCGTCTTCACCTGCACCACCGAAAGAGTATCATCATCACCGTTTCCTCAGATGAAGCTGCGGCCTAATCGGCGCCACCAAAGAGGTTGTACACTAATCGCCGCATTTTCTTCTTGATTCGATCTCACGGTGCTATCGGCGCTCGGTCTCGAGCCAAAACAGCGCGGCTCCATCCACGGCGGCGTCGCCGGCCACTTCCTCAACGGTGTCGCTCCCTCAGCGGCGATGTCCACATCAATAGGAGCTGCTGATGCTTTAGCTCTCGCTTGCGCTGATGCTCTGCTCTTGCTGTCTGTCCCCTGCCTGGTCTGCTCTTGCTATTGCTCTTGCTCGCGCTGCTGCTCTTGCTCTTGCTCTTGCTTGCAATGCTTCTCTGATTTAGCTACAGTTCAGTCGACTGAATCGACTTTTGGGTCAGTAGATTTTCAGGGGGTGGGGGGGCTCCCCATAGTGGGGAGGTGGCTCGCTGGAGAGGTACCCCACTATCTATCTCAGGGTCCAGGGGAGGCTAGAGGGATGGCCGGGGCGGCGGCGGACCGGCGGTGGGGACTGTTTTCGGGGCAGGCGGGGCGGCGCACCGCCGGCTGCGGGCGGCGGGGGGCTTCTGTTTGGCCGGTGGTGGCTGGTGGCTCAGGGGGTGGAGGTTGAAGATGAATCGCAGGCCCTTGATTTCGTATCCAACGGCTGCAAAATCGACTGACCATAGATGAAAAAGTCAGTCGACCGACGTGTAGCCTCACCTTGCTAGTGCGTTCAGTTTCGACAGCAAAATTCAGTTTCGACATAGAAATTCAGTTTCAATAGTTAAGTTCAGTTTCGACAGTTAAGTTCAGTTTCAACAGTTAAATTCAGTTCCGACAGTTAAGTTCAGAGATGACCGGCTGATGTGTTTTACATCTAGCACTTTGTGGTTATGTATTTTACGTCATGTATTGGAGATGCTATTAGAAATCCACTCAGGTTAACCTTGTCTCTCTTGTCCTGCTTCAGCCTCGGCGTCGTACAACTCACCGGAGCTGCTCCAACGACGAAACCCTCCATCGCAGTGGAGCAGTACCTCGGGCTCCATCGCCAGACACCTAAGATATTCTTCCCCTCCTCCGACAGCCAAGTCAGCTGGAGCATCCTCACCGGCCAACCCAATCACGCTGAGATCAACATGGCTTCGCCAAAGAGGTTGTGCACTTGTTGCATCTCTTTTTTACTCTACATGTTATATATATTGTCCACTGAGCACTCGTAGTAACGGGAAATACGATTATTTTATCCTACTATATGACAAGCAGTGAGGTACCAGGCAACTTAGCTATCCGTGATGGACTCTCTTGAATGCCATCATTATTTATCTCTGCGCGTTTGAGCTGTGCATTTGTCGATGGGCCTGGGATTTGAGCTAGTATGGTAGTGGCCTGGCTCCCAAGTAATAGAAGTAGCACAAATACATTTTTTTAGTGTAGGATTTTCCTTGCTCAAGCCCGCCTACTAGAATCGTCAGTGCTTGAAAGGAAAAGTGAATGAAAAACCTAGGAATTGGAAAGTTTCCTATGGTACTACTTTCATGAATTTGGTGCAAAGGAATGGAGCAAAGGAAAACTGTAGGATTTGTTCCTTTAGTGTCTCCTTGAAAGAAAAACTGTAAGAATTCTAATTTCCACTTGTCCTCCTTTCATATTCCTATTCATCAAGCACAAGACTAAGAGATAGTAGCATAATAGCATTATAACCGTACATTTTCTTGTGGTTTGACTTAATCTCACCATGCTTTTTTGCATCCTGTGATCTTCCAATTGTTGTGAATCAAACACCCAGATTGGCAGAAATCATGTGTTTTTAAATTCTCTGTTTTGCACGTGCATTCCTATCCTATTCCTGTCTATTTCCTATCCCTGCATTGTTAGAATCCTCAAATTCAAACAAGCCCTTACTCAATTACTTCTGTTACAGATATGTGTCAAAGAAAACCTTGTGTGGTTTGTCCTGCTCCTGCGGCATTGTGTTCCACCCCAGCTCAGCTGCTCCAACGACGAAAGGGTTCACCACAGCAGGGATCCGCTCTACAGACTGTCTTTCGCCGCCTCAGATCTTCTTCCCCGCCGCCGGCAGCCACGACAACTGCATTACCATCATCAACTGAGCAGATGACCTTGAGGACTACACGGGTCCGCAAGAGAGGTCGCACTCTTTCGTGTGTGCTTACGTTATGTGTGGCTTAATATGATGACATGCTACATTATCATCTTGTTTACCTATTAGACTCCGAGTCAGTTCCAAACTAATGTTGAAACTTGAGTTTTTAAATGGTTGTAGGGTACATATTGGGGCACCAATCAGTACTATCTGTCTACTATCTGGTTAATCTCTGGTGTCTACTGTGAGTTTCATGTTGGGTGCAAACAAACAATAAAGGAGCCATTATCTGTATTTTTTAACTAAAGCTATTATATGCATGCTATCATTGGTTTTGGGTCTATCCACAGTTTGCTACCATCACTCTGGATTTGTGCATGCACTCCTTACATAATCTCACTATGTTTTATTCCTATGCATGCTAGTTATTGTACACAATGGAACTTATCATGTAGAGCAAAAGAGACGAGCCTTGCATGGCAATAAAATTTCATGCAGACGTCATTCCATGGTGGGCGCAAAGGCAGCCCCCTCCCCCCCTCCACCCATTTCGGATCATAATCAAGAGGAAGATAATTGTTCTGAGGGGGATTCAGAAGGAGAAGACCACTCCTATTTACCCCATGAGGTCTTCACTCTAACTTGGCATGCTGATGTTGGTAATATCATGCATGTGGTGCCTTGTATTGCTTACTGTATACATTAAATATGTCATCTGCTTAGTTTAGACATGCTTTGTGTCAATGCCCTCTATTTAGTTTCTTTATCGTATATGTGAATCATGCAATGCCATGTTGTTTAGCCAGGCATCATATATGTGAATTTTGCAATGCCGCCCTGGTTAGCCAGTCATCTTATATGTGAATTATATCATGCCATCATTTTTTTATTACGTGTTAAATTTGTCAGCAATTTTAGTACATTCAATTACTCTTCTTGTGCATCAGCCATTCGGCATGGTCATGGAAAAATCTGGAGTGGAAACAAGGTCTTCAGAGCAGACAATGCTATCTGATGAAGCGCATGTCTTGCTGGTTACTGATAGCTCCTCAGAGGAGGATTCAGAGACAGATGACCAGTCCTATTTCCCCCCGAGGTGCATGCTCTAACTTGGCAGGGTTATGTTGCTCATATCGTGCGTATGGTATGTTGCATTGCTATGTCATTTTCTTAGTTTAGACATGCTTTGTGTGAATGCCACCTATTTAGTGTATAATTACCATATATGTGAATTATGCAATGCCATCTTGTTGCAAGACATTATATATGTGAATTATGCAATGTTATCTTGTTGCAAGGCATTATGTATGTGAATTATGCAATGCCATGTTGTTTAGGCAAGCGTCATATATGTGAATTATATCATGCCATATTTTTTTTGTATTTCTCATTGCTTTTGTCGACAATGTTTGTATAATCAACTGCTCTTCCTGTGCATCAGGCATTTGAATTGGTGATGGAGAAATCTGGAGTGAAAACAAGGTCTTCAGAGCAGACAATGCTACCTACTGAAGCAAATATCTTGCTGGTTACAGATAGCTCTTCAAAGGAGGATTCAGAGGCAGATAAACAGTCCTATTATCCCCCTAAGGTGTATGCTCAAACTTGGCAGGGTTATATTACTCATATCATGCATATGTTGTATTGCAATGCTTAGTTTTTACATCATATACACAAGATTGAATGCCATCTCCTTAGTTAACTCGTCATATATGTGATTGCCCTCTGCTCACTTCCTTAGTATATAAATCGTATATTTGAATTATGTCATGCCATGATGTTTACATAGACAGCATGTATCTGAATTATGGCATGTCAACCCATTTTCTAAAGACATAATATAGTTATATCATCTCATCCTGTTTATAGTCATCATATTTTAAATTATGTCATTCTATCCGTGAATTATATCATGCCATCATGTTTCCATCCATGGCATGTTTGTGATTTATGGCATGCCAACCACTTTAATAGACACATCGTATAGTTCTATCATGTCATCATGTTTACATAGTCATCATATTTTGAAGTATGTCATTCTATCCTGTTTAGTTAGCCATCATACATGTGAAATTGTGTCATGATATCCTGTTTAATTAGCCATCATATATGTGAAATTATGCCCTGCTATTCTGTTTGGTTAGACAACATAAATGTGAATTATTTCATTCCTTGTTTTCTTCCCTACTATCCATTGTACATGTCTATCTTACAATGTATGTACATTCAATTACTTTTCTTGTTTATCAGCCATTTCAATTGGAGGGAGTGATGGCAGTATATGTGGGATTAAAAACACGGTCTTCAGAAAAGATCGTGCTACCTGTCGATGCAGATAGAACTACGGTCGTACTTGCCCAAGAACTAGCCCCACCACACATAACCCACACTCATGCAGATTGTACCCCTACCCAGTTGGACAGAGAACCAGCTACACCCCTTCTAACCCCAACCCCAGCAGATAGACACCCAGTTCCCGTTGACACAGCACCGTCTCCACCACAGAGCACCCAAACACGAGCAGTTAGTAAGGCAACTGCAGTGCCCAAAGCATGAGGACCACCACTCCGAACCCCAAGCCAATGCTTAAAGCAGAAGAAGAATCGTTCTCAGGTCAGGTTCCATAGCTATGGTTCATACTACTTTGATCTTGCATCACTATATTTACTCATACTAACTAATTTCAAATTTGAAGGATGCAATTGAAACTCCAATGGCCCAATAGGTATGTTTTAAACCTGTTTCTTCAACGTGTTTGGCTGTTTGCTGTTGTAACTTGCTCTATGTTGATTTCAGATTCAATTGAATAAACAGTTATGTTCTCATGCCATGCACATTACAAGTGTTGTCATTGCTGTGTAGTTTCCCACACTTATATTTTGTCTATGTTGCTTTGTCTTAAATAGATATGATTCAAACTGTATCTATCTTGATTTGGCAACATAAACTAGAATGATATAGACCATACAGTGACCATACTACATAGATATACATTTGTTTCATGTTGTTATCCTGTCCACCTTACTACTGAACTGGTTTACAAAAATGAGTTTCATATACTACATTGTAAACATGTGATGTGTTTGTTTGTTTCTCTTTTAGAACGCGGATAAAATATTGGAGAAGAGTACCCCCGTTATGCAATGGTAAAGGAAGTAATGCAAATAAGGTTCAACATAGTGAGACATCCCTATTGTTCTCCAAGAAAGCTGATAAAAACTATATTGAAGACACTGAGACAACCCCAAAGTCCTGTCTTGATGTAGTGTTCGAGTTACTGGCTACTACTGCTGGCACCAGCTCTTCGAACTCGTTGCCTGAATCAGTTCAGCTTCTTGAGTCTCAACTTCAAGTTGAAAGACATCGATCAGATGTTATGTGACAGGAAGCCGAAGGACTAAGGAAGTCCCTGCGGAATTCAGATGCATACTTTTTGGTGCAACAGCAAGTGCTGGAGGACTTAAGCACCAAACAAGAGAAAGTTAATAAGCTTGCTAAGCATCTTGCCAGCATTATGGGTACCCAGGATATTGGTTCTTGAGCTCTTCTGAAGTGGTTTCAGTTCTGGACTTGTTTTGCTGCGGTGTTTATATGCTGCTATGTTCCCTATATTTGCACTGGTGGCGAACTTTGATGCCTAGTGGATGTAATATGTGTAATAGCCGTGATAGCCTAGTGTAAGTTGCTTGCTTATTTATTTCCTTATTGTCTTATTTATTTCTTTGCTTATAGTCAGTGCAGTTCTTTTTCCGTGGTTTGCTAGTGGCCGCATGTCACACCCTGATTTTCATGGCACAACACTTAAGGTGATAAATAATGATAAAATGTGGTTTGACAAAAACTTTTGTGTGTTTTGGACTTTGCCTTGATTGGATTGTGTCTGTTGTTTGCTAGTGCTCTAAAAATTAAATAAATCCCCCAACTCTTGTACTCCTTCTCCTTGATCCAAAACTTCTGCCCAATGATCATGCCATGTGTATAGTACAGTATAGAATTTTCTTATAAAAATAATTTGGCCAAAAAGTATTTTTCTAAATTTAGTTTTCCAAAACCCCCTCGATTGAGGTTGCACTACAACTACTTGATTTGGGGTATGAAAAATATTTCAAAGAGTATATTTGAAACCTATTAGGTATAGGACTCCCCAAAACCACAAAAATATATTTTAAAAAGTTATTTTATTATTTTATTTAAAAGCTTTTTCTTAAGGCCAGAAATGGTCTTTAATAGGGAAAAATTATTTTAATACCTTAAAAATATTTGTGAAAATTGAGGGAAACACAGTGGACATATATTGTCCATATATATGAGTTTCAACACATGGTCATGTTCAAAATATTGGTCAAATACCTCAAAAACCCTTCTTGAATATTTCAAGATTTTGAAATATTTACAAAGGAAATATTCTCCAAAAATTCCAAGAAAATTCTATCATGTCACATATGACATGTTTGATGATCTTGACAAGTCTCATGTCATGGAGAATAGTATAACCCCATGAAACCCTCTCAAAACCATTTCTGCCCTTTTTCAAGTTTGAACAACTTTTCATTGCCAAACATTTCCAAATGTTCTCAAACCTTGTGAACATGCTCAAATGTTCTGATTATTCATCTATACCAAGTGGCATAAGTTGGAGAACAAGTTAAATTGATCAAAGTGCCCCAAAACCCCTCCCATCAAGAACCAAATTTGAACAACTCTACATTGGAAACTATCTCATTTTGATCTCAACTTTTGTGGATATGTTCAGAATCTCAAATGATGACACTACACCAAGTGGTGCACCAAGGAGAAGAGTTTAGCTTAGCTGGATCTAACAAGTCCATTTCTGTTGATTTCTAGGGTTCACAAAAGTTGCATTGGCAACTTTTCCCAAATGAACTCAATCTTGGTGGAACATCTTATTTGCTCATACCATTTGGCCCTGTCAAGCCTCATGACAAATGGGAATCATCTTCTTGCCCAAACCAACATCAAAGACCTTCTGGCAGAATATCAAAGTTCATGTTTTAACCCCTTCCACTAATCTCCAAGAGTTATCCTTTTTACCACAGCCCCTCCTAGTCCCCCTCTACCTCTGGTGTGCTTACCTGCCCGAGAGGTAATGATGAAGGGGGGCAGGGATCCATTTTTCTATTCTAGACAGCCCCATTTCAACTCTTCTCCTTCCTCTCTCTTCACCCACTGGCCACCCAAAGCATCCAAGGCCTAGATCCCTTCCTTAGCACCCCCCAAATGCTACTGGACATGCAAGGGCGCGCCCACAAGCATAGAAAATGGCCTGGACAGCCATATGGGCGCTCTGGAGCGCGCTACAGCGCGCTCCCGCACTGTAGCCGCCCCCTGCCAACCGCCTCCAGCCACCTTGGGCCTCCCCAGCGTGTCTCACAAGGCCGCCTCGGTGTCTGGGACACGGCAAGCTCCCGGCCCCCTCCTAAACCTCTCTCCTCTCCCCTCCACGACCTCACCTGAGTGCGCCATAGGCCGCGTCCATGGTGCACCACGGCCCCTCTATTTAGAGGCCCTCCCGAGCTCTCCTACGGCTTCTTCCCGCTCTCCCTCTTCCCCAGCAATCTCCCAGACAAGACACCTCTACCCCTCGGGCCCTCCTGCCCCCTCCATGGCTGCCATGGTCGCCGTCGGCCTCCGCCCGGCTCCGGCGAACCAGGGCCTCCCCTCCTATCCTTTGACCACCAGGGGAAGCGCATCAGGCCATGGGATCCTTCCCGCTCCTTATTTCCTTTGCTCCGGTGCCCATCGCATCGCGCTCGTCCGCTCCCGAAGCCGCCCGCCGGCGCCAAGGTCGTCGTTGCCTTGGTCCTCCCCAGCCTACGAGAGACCCATAAATGGGTGCGGCTCAGCCTCCCGAGTCCACCGGTACGCCGGACACCGTCGGGGACGGCAGGAACCGCCGGAGAGCATGCCGGCACCCCGCTCGGTTGACCTCCTCTGCTCCTGGCGTGAGGAAGGAGACGACCTGCAGGCGGGGCCCTCTCGTCGGTGGCCCAGCCTCCAGGCCAGCTGGCAAGTGGACGCGTCTTCGGGGCAAACCGCCTACCCCGCAGGAGCGCGGACTCCGCGAGTACGCCTTGGACGTGGCCCGATCTCCCGCATAGCTTAGCTGCTGGGCCGGCCCAGTAGTTATCCTGTGCCCTGTGCACAGTTTAGGTATAACCCGAATATTCTCCTTTTTCTTTTCCACTGAACTTCAAAAATCCATAAACTATTCAAATAGTGTCCAAATTCGATGAATCAAAATTCTACTGACTCCATAAATCATGTTCTATTTAATGGGCCACATTGGACATTTTTGTTATTCTTAGTTTTCACTGGACCATTTAAAAAGGTCATTTATCCACATAAGTCCACTTCAAAAATCCATATTATATTCATTTCAACTCCAAATCAGTGAAACCAATTTCTAAATGTTTCTAAAATCATGCCTGATTTAATGGGTACTTTTACTCATTTTTATAAAAAGGCATTTTGTAGACAACTTGCAGATCCATTGAATCCATTTATTCCATCATATTGAAATGTTCAGAAATAAACACCGAACCAATTCCAATGAAACCACTCTGGTTATTTTTCATATAACCAGAGGAGTCCTAGAAAAGTCCAACTCATATTTTTAGAGCACTTTTATTTCCTGCCTTGTTGTGTTGCTTATTATGGTTGCTTTCGACGATAGTTGACGAAGTAGACGAAATGCTCGGAGTTGGACTAGAGATATTTGAAGACCTCGAAGACTTTGTTAAAACAGGCAAGTAGCCCTTTGACCATGTATATGAAACCCTTTGTATGCATGTCATATAGCACCATATTGTTGTTGCAACGGAATCATGATGAGGTGGTAACCACTTTGATGGTTTGCCATCGTACTTCCTCGTTGATACTTGCATTGTGCATGACCCTACCTTCTTATGAGGGTTATGCCGGTGGGAGTAGATAGGATGCTAAATTAGATGCTACGCAAAAAGGGACGGGTATATGCATGGTGAAGGAGACAAAGTATTTTCAAAAGACATTTCGAAAACCCCGTCGGGTGCCACTTATGCCCGAGGGAGATGGTGAGATGGGTAACCACTTGATGACGAAGTGGTGTACCGAGGCAAGTGGGTGCGTTGTTTTTGAAAACGGATTAGATTTAAGATTTGTCGACTGTCCCAACCTTACATGCGCAACCACTCTACCCTTATATGGGAAAGGGCATTATTCATTACCTAGGCCGATACTAGCTTGGAGCCCGCATTACTAGTGACGGGGGAGAGTTGGTGCTCTCTCTTGGGACGGGGTCGTGCCAGGTAGGGCGGCCATGACTGATTTCACAGGGCACTGGACACACCGTTGTGTCCCCTCTCGGATGTTACGATCTCGAGTGAGTCTCGTATGATGTACATCGTGAGGATACGGAACAACGAGTGGACTCCTTGTTAGTGTCGTCTAGGGAAAGATAGTGATCGGGTGCTTACCCCGGGTACTTGAGGTATCGCGGGTCGTGGATGACACGGAAGTTCCCCGGATCTTGTGGGTACAGTGTGCAATCTCTGCAGAGTGTAAAACTATTCGAATAGTCGTGTCCACGGTCAAGGACAGTTGGGCGGTGCTACTTAAACTATGTCCAGAGTTTACAAACCAGTGTGTGTGTTCGGATAACTACTTGGGTCAAGTCAAAGGACTTGACGTGATTGAGATGGGTGGGTGCCCACTCTATTTATGTTGATATCTGTAACCTGTCCTCATGGTTACTTGAATTCTCCTAATGCATGCCTTACAAGTTGTTGAACATGTCATTGCACTCAAAACTAGCTTTCTGCAAAAATTTACCTATATCATGCATTGTTATATCTGGAACCAAAACATGGGTTGCTTGCGAGTACATTCAAAGTACCCATTGGCTTGCCACTGGTTATTTAATTGACCAGGCATGGGAGAATCAGAGTTCAAAGAAGAGTTCTTTGGAGACGAACATGCGAACTAGGACGCTTCCCAGTCAGAATGCATGTAGGGTTAAGGCAGATGGCATGGGTCCAAGTTATCGACAAAGATTTCCGCTGCGATGATACACTCAAGACTTGACCATAATGGTCATATTTGTGTAAGACGATGTGTATGGATGTAAGACTCTTGTTATTCAGCTTATGTGTGTTCAGTGAGCATTGATCTCTAGGATCACTGTACACGTGCATTCGGTGATCACGACTTATGAGTCGGGGTCCCCACAGAGCTGGTATCAGATCCATCCTGACTGTAGGAAGCCTTAGTTAGCATGGTCGTTAGTTAGGGTAAAACTATTTCCAAAACTATTACCAGTTATGAAACTATCTATGCTTCTCTTCCCTTCTTAGCTTTTTGAAAACTAATATATACATTCCTTATTGATCTCTTTCCCTTCAAAATTTTAAATGGTCGCTAGAATCTTATGCCCCTAACCACGGGATTCCTTGTAATCCTCGTGGATAATCTAGAAGGGAGAAGCCTTGCCAGACACTCACCCACCTCTTCTGAACACGAGATTGGCGACAATACAGCAAGACGATGCCAACATAATATATGCCCTCGAGGAATGAGGACATGAAGACCCAGAGGATGGTGACACCTTTGAATCTGCCCCAAGATGATGCAGCCTTAGCTTACGATGATCAGGGCATAGGATATGCAAGATCATGATATATATCTCTAGTAGAGCAACCCTGCCCTTATCATTGTTGCATCGGCAACCACCGGTGGATGAGGACCTAGCCATTTGGTCCACCTCACTATAGTGAGTTGGAAAACGGTTCTCTTCATCGCCCGCTCTTGGTGACGATACTGGCAACAGTGTATCCGGCGGATTGGACCTCCACTATGCCTTGTTAGTGTCATTACATAAAGGATTGCCTACCTGGTACACTCGACGCCTTAGAAGGCAAAAGGTATCGATATGATTAAGAAGACAAGGGGAGACCAAGTCAATGCCAGCTACAAGGAGCCACCTTCACCCAATCACTTCAACAGGCGAGAAGTTGCTTAAGACTCTTCAGGCTCAACCTGGATCGTTTCATCGAACAAGAGACGTAACAACGCCTGAGGAAGATTCAGGAGACTGCACGAGGCACAAGGCACGACTACTGAATCCGAGAACCCCTAGGGTAGGATGAGTCGTGTACCCCCCTATGCGCAGTCGAGACCGTATGATCGTTCGAGTAGAACCACGATTGCGTGTTGCTTGTTTTTATTTGTTTGTGTTTTTATATCAGTCGCCCTTTTTTCCCTAGGCAACAAGTACGTGACTATATCACCTTCCTTATCTTAACGCTTGTGTTTGGCCCTTTTTACACCTGTTTGGTTGCACTTGCACTATAGAACCCTCGTTAGGTGTTCCCCTCCTCTATGCTACTTTTCCCTCTCATCTCTCTCCTCAACTTAAGACAAGCAAGACAATATGCACCAAGGATTCCACCTCGGCGACCAACAAGCACTGAAGACTTTTGCTCCCAACCCCTCCTCTGCTCAAGCCACCCAAGTCAATTGTCTGCCTGAAGTTGGATTGGAGCAAGTGTCGGTAGTATGTGAATACCCCGATGTCTTTCCTGATGAGCTGCCGGGAATGCCTCCTGACCGAGGCATTGAGTTCATCATCGAGCTCATGCCCGGAGCAGGACCCCTCTATAAGAAGCCTTATAGAATGGGATCGGAAAAGTTAGCAGAGTTGAAGAAGCAGCTGGAAGAGCAGTGGAGGAAGGGATTTATCCGCCCTAGTGCCTCCCCTTGGGGATCACCTGTTCTGCTTGTGGCAAAGAAGGAAGGTACCATCTGCTTGTGCATTGACTACCGCTCCCTCAATGAAGTTAGAATTAAGAACAAGTATCCACTTCCCAAGATTGAAGATCTGTTTGATCAACTCAATGGGGCCAAGGTGTTCTCCAAGATCGACCTCAGATCTGGGTACTACCAGCTAAAAATCAGACCCCAAGATATTCCGAAGACGGCATTTGTAACCAGATATGGCCTGTATGAGTGCACGGTCATGTCCTTTGGATTGACCAATGCCCCAGCTTACTTCATGTATCTCATGAATAAGGTCTTCATGGAATATTTGGACAAGTTTGTCGTTGTATTCATTGATGACATTCTTGTCTTCTCAAAGACGGAAGAAGAGCACGAGCAACACTTGAGGATGGTCCTAGACAAGCTCCGAGAGCACCAACTGTATGCCAAGTTCAGCAAGTGCGAATTTTGGCTGCGTGAAGTTGGATTCTTGGGTCATGTTTTGATCGAAGAAGGATTGTCGGTCGATCCCGCTAAGATTGAAGCCGTGACTGAATGGCAATCCCCAAGCAATGTGAAGGAAGTCAGAAGCTTCCTCGGACTCGCAGGATATTACCGCAAGTTCGTTGAAGGATTCTCAAGCATTGCCCGACCCATGACTCAGCTCTTGAAGAAGGACAAGAAGTTTGAATGGACGCCGAAGTGCGAAGAGAGCTTCCAGGAGTTGAAGAAGAGACTGGCCACCGCCCCAGTTCTGGCCGCACCAGATATACACAAGGAGTTTGTGATATATTGTGATGCGTCAAGAACCGGACTGGGAGGTGTTCTGATGCAAGAAGGTAGAGTCGTAGCTTACCTTTCAAGGCAACTACGGCCTCATGAAGAGAACTATGCTACCCATGATCTTGAGTTAGCAGCAGTGGTTCATGCCCTGAAGACATGGTGACATTACCTCCTAGGGAAGCAGTGTGAGATATACACGGATCACAAAAGTCTGAAGTATATTTTCACTCAAAAGGAATTGAACATGAGGCAAAGAAGATGGCTAGAGTTGATCAAGGATTATGACCTCAGTGTTCAATACCACCCTGGGAAGGCTAATGTGGTAGCAGATGCATTAAGCAGAAAGGCTTGTTCCTTGAATGCTATGCTTAAGGACAAGCTGCCCGCCTTGTATGGAGAACTTGAAAGCTTCGGGTTGGAACTGGTTGCACCAGGATTCTTGGCCAACCTCGAAGTTAGGCCTACCTTGATGGATGATGTTAAGGAAGCTCAAAAGGGACACAAGAGTATTGAAGGCATCAAGAGGAAGATCAAGGCAGGCAAGGCCCCAAGTTTCTCAAAGGATGAGCAAGGAGTTGTGTGGGTTGGGAATCGCATTTGCGTGCCCAACAAGGTTGAGCTCAAGAATATGATCTTGCAAGAAGCTCGTGACACCCCGTATTCCATCCATCCTGGAGGAACCAAGATGTATCAAGACCTGAAGGAAAGATTTTGGTGGCACGGGATGAAAAGGGAGATTGCCACCTATGTTGCAAAGTGTGATGTATGCCAAAGAGTCAAGGCCGAATATCAGCGACCTGCTGGATTGCTCCAAGCACTCAAGGTTCCTGAGTGGAAATGGGATAAAGTCGGAATGGATTTCATCACTGGACTATCTAGGTCAAACAAGGGACATGACTCCATCTGGGTCATAGTCGATCATTTGACCAAAGTAGCCCATTTCATTCCTGTTAAGACTACCTATGATGGCAACCAGCTAGCAACTCTATACATCAACAGGGTCGTAAGCCTTCATGGTCTTCCCAAGGAGATCGTGTCAGATCTAGGAACCCGATTTACCTCAAGGTTCTGGAAGAAGTTCCAAGAGGCCATGGGGACCAAGTTGTCCTTCAGCACTGCTTTCCACCCATAGACCAGAGGTCAGACATAACGAGTGAATCAAGTACTCGAGGACATGCTCCGAGCCTGTGTCCTGGCATATGGAACTAGGTGGAAAGACTGCCGCCCTTTTTCCGAGTTTTCCTACAACAACAGTTATCAGTCAAGCCTTCAGATGGCACCATTTGAGGTGTTATATGGACGGAGATGCCGCACGCCTCTCAATTGGTCAGAGACCGGAGAAGGACTAGTCTTTGGGCCCGATATCCTCCGTGAAGCAGAAGAGCAAGTCCAGCTTGTCAGAGAGCGTTTGAAGACCGCCAAGTCAAGGAAGAAGAGCTATGCTGACACTCGTTGCCGACAAGTAGACTTCCAAGTCGGAGACCATGTATACCTGCGAGTAACTCCTCTTAAGGAAACCAAGCGTTTCCACATTAAGGGAAAGCTCGCACCAAGATTTATCGGCCCCCTTCGAGATCACTCCAAGATTTAACAACCCCCTCTGAGATCACTATGAGACGAAGAGAAGACAGTTACCAGCTGGAGTTGCCACCTGAGTTACCTAATGTGCACAATGCATTCCATGCGTCACAACTCCGGAAGTGTTTCCAACCTCCTAACTAGCCTGATCTCTACAAGGACATCGATCGTCAAGCCACCGACCTCCAGCCCAACCTGGCATATGCGAGAAACCCTTAGCGACCTGGATCGAGAAGAGCGTCATACACGAAGCCACACCATCAAGTACTTCAAGCTCAATGGAGCTCTACACGGAAGCAGATGCAACATGAGGACTTGAAGACTACCCCAGATCCAAGTTTCTGTATCCCTTTCCGCACCTAGTTTGGGAATCTCAGGGACGAGATTCTTGTAAGGGGGGTAGGTCTGTCACACCCTGATTTTCATGGCACAACACTTAAGGTGATAAATAATGATAAAATGTGGTTTGACAAAAACTTTTGTGTGTTTTGGACTTTCCCTTGATTGGATTGTGTCTGTTGTTTGCTAGTGCTCTGAAAATTAAATAAACCCCCCAACTCTTGTACCCCTTCTCCTTGATCCAAAACTTCTGCCCAATGATCATGCCATTTGTATAGTACAGTATAGAATTTTCTTATAAAAATAATTTGGCCAAAAAGTATTTTTCTAAATTTAGTTTTCCAAAACCCCCTCGATTGAGGTTGCACTACAAGTACTTGATTTGGGGTATGAAAAATATTTCAAAGAGTATATCTATTAGGTATAGGACTCCCCAAAACCACAAAAATATATTTTTAAAAGTTATTTTATTATTTTATTTAAAAGCTTTTTCTTAAGGCTAGAAATGGTCTTTAATAGGGAAAAATTATTTTAATACTTTAAAAATATTTGTGAAAATTTAGGGAAACTCAGTGGACATATATTGTCCATATATATGAGTTTCAACACACGGTCATGTTCAAAATATTGGTCAAATACCTCAAAAACCCTTCCTGGATATTTCAAGAATTTGAAATATTTACAAAGGAAATATTCTCCAAAAATTCCAAGAAAATTCTATCATGTCACATATGACATGTTTGATGATCTTGACAAGTCTCATGTCATGGAGAATAGTATAACCCCATGAAACCCTCTCAAAACCATTTCTGCCCTTTTTCAAGTTTGAACAACTTTTCATTGCCAAACATTTCCAAATGTTCTCCAACCTTGTGAACATGCTCAAATGTTCTGATTATTCATCTATACCAAGTGGCACAAGTTGGAGAACAAATTAAATTGATCAAAGTGCCCCAAAACCCCTCATGTCCAGAACCAAATTTGAACAACTCTACATTGGAAACTATCTCATTTTGATCTCAACTTTTGTGGACATGTTCAGAATCTCAAATGATGACACTACACCAAGTGGTGCACCAAGGAGAAGAGTTTAGCTTAGCTAGATCTAAGCAAGTCCATTTCTACTGATTTCCAGGGTTTACAAAAGTTGCATTGGTAACTTTTCCCAAATGAACTCAATCTTGGTGGAACATCTTATTTGCTCATACCATTTGGCCCTGACAAGCCTCATGACAAATGGGAATCATCTTATTGCCCAAACCAACATCAAACACCTTCTGGCAGAATCTCAAAGTTCATGTTTTAAACCCTTCCACTAATCTCCAAGAGTTCTGCTTTTTACCACAGCCCCTCCTCGTCCCCCTCTACCTCTGGTGTGCTTACCTGCCCGAGAGGCAATGATGAAGGGGGGCAAGGATCCATTTTTCTATTCTGGACAGCCCCATTTCCACTCTTCTCCTTCCTCTCTCTTCACCCACTAGCCACGCAAAGCATCCAAGGCCTAGATCCCTTCCTTAGCACCCCCCAAATGCTACTGGACATGCAAGGGCGCGCCCACAAGCATAGAAAATGGCCTAGACAGCCATATGGGCGCTCTGGAGCGCGCTACAGTGCGCTCCCGCACTGTAGCCGCCCCCTGCCAACCGCCTCCGGCCACCTCGGGCCTCCCCAGCGTGTCTCACGAGGCCGCCTCGGTGTCTGGGACACGACAAGCTGCCGCCCCCCTCCTAAACCTCTCTCCTCTCCCCTCCACGACCTCACCCGAGTGCGCCATAGGCCGCGTCCACGATGCACCACGGCCCCTCTATTTAGAGGCCCTCCTGAGCTCTCCTATGGCTTCTTCCCGCTTTCCCTCTTCCCCAGCAATCTCCCAGACAAGACACCTCTACCCCTCGCGCCCTCCTGCCCCCTCCATGGCTGCCATGGTCGCCGTCGGCCTTCGCCCGGCTCCGGCGAACCAGGGCCTCCCCTCCTATCCTTTGACCACCAGGGGAAGCGCATCAGGCCATGGGATCCTTCCCGCTCCTTATTTCCTCTGCTCCGGTGCCCATCGCGTCGCGCTCGTCCGCTCCCGAAGCCGCCCGCCGGTGCCAAGGTCGCCATTGCCTTGGTCCTTCCCAGCCTGCGAGAGACCCATAAATGGGTGTGGCTCGACCTCCCGAGTCCACCAGTATGCCGGACACCGTCGAGGACGGCCGGAACCGCCGGGGAGCACGCCGGCGCCCGCTCGGTCGACCTCCTTTGCTCCTGGCGCGAGGAAGGGGACGACCTACGGGTGGGGCCCTCTCGTCGGTGGCCCAGCCTCCAGGCCAGCTGGCAAGTGGACGCGTCTTCGGGGCAAACCGCTTACCCCGCAGGAACGCGGACTCCGCCAGTACGCCTTCGACGTGGCCCATCTCCCGCATAGCTTAGCTGCTGGGCCGGCCCAGTAGTTATCCTGCGCCCTGTGCACAGTTTAGGTATAACCCGAATATTCTCCTTTTTCTTTTCCAGTGAACTTCAAAAATCCATAAACTATTCAAATAGTGTCCAAATTCGATGAATCAAATTTCTACTGACTCCATAAATCATGTTCTATTTAATGGGCCACAGTGGACATTTTTTTATTCTTAGTTTTCACTGGACCCTTTAAAAAGGTCATTTATCCACATAAGTACACTTCAAAAATCCATATTATATTCATTTCAACTCCAAATCCAGTGAAACCAATTTCTAAATGTTTCTAAAATCATGCCTGATTTAATGGGTACTTTTACTCATTTTTATAAAAAGGCATTTTGTAGACAACTTGCAGATCCATTGAATCCATTTATTCCATCATATTGAAATGTTCAGAAATAACCACCGATCCAATTCCAATGAAACCACTTTGGTTATTTTTCATATAACCAGAGGAGTCCTAGAAAAGTCCAACTCATATTTTTAGAGCACTTTTATTTCCTGCCTTGTTGTGTTGCTTATTATGGTTGCTTTCGACGATAGTTGACAAAGTAGACGAAATTCTTGGAGTTGGAACAGAGATATTTGAAGACCTCGAAGACTTTGTTAAAACAGGCAAGAGCCCTTTGACCATGTCTATGAAACCCTTTTTATGCATGTCATATAGCACCATATTGTTGTTGCAACGGAATCATGATGAGGTGGTAACCACTTTGATGGTTTGCCACCGTACTTCCTCGTTGATACTTGCATTGTGCATGACCCTACCTTCTTATGAGGGTTATGCCGGTGGGAGTAGATAGGATGCTAAAGTAGATGCTACGCAAAAAGGGACGGGTATATGCATGGTGAAGGAGACAAAGTATTTTCAAAAGACTTTTCGAAAACCCCGTTGGGTGCCACTTATGCCCGAGGGAGATGGTGAGATGGGTAACCACTTGATGACGAAGTGGTGTACTGAGGCAAGTGGGTGCGTTGTTTTTGAAAACAGATTAGATTTAAGATTTGTCGACTGTTCCAACCTTACATGCACAACCACTCTACCCTTATATGGGAAAGGGCATTATTGATTACCTAGGTCGATACTAGCTTGGAGCCCGCATTACTAGTGACGGGGGAGAATTGGTGCTCTCTCTCGGGACGGGGTCGTGCCAGGTAGGGTGGCCATGACTGTTTTCACAGGGCACCAGACACACCATTGTGTCCCCTCTCGGATGTTACGATCTCGAGTGAGTCTCGTATGATGTACATCGTGAGGATACGGAACAACGAGTAGACTCCTTGTTAGTGTCGTCTAGGGAAAGATAGTGATCGGGTGCTTACCCTGGGTACTTGAGGTATCGCGGGTCGTGGATGACACGGAAGTTCCCCGGATCTTGTGGGTACAGTGTGCAACCTCTGCAGAGTGTAAAACTATTCGAATAGCCGTTTCCACGATCAAGGATAGTTGGGCGGTGCTGCTTAAACTATGTCCAGAGTTTACAAACCAGTGTGTGTGTTCGGATAACTACTTGGGTCAAGTCAAAGGACTTGGCGTGATTGAGATGGGTTGGTGCCCACTCTATTTATGTTGATATCTGTAACCTGTCCTCATGGTTACTTGAATTCTCCTAATGCATGCCTTACAAGTTGTTGAACATGTCATTGCACTCAAAACTATCTTTCTGCAAAAATTTACCTATATCATGCATTGTTATATCTGGAACCAAAACATGCGTTGCTTGCGAGTACATTCAAAGTACTCATTGGCTTGCCACTGGTTATTTAATTGACCAGGCATGGGAGAACCAGAGTTCGAAGAAGAGTTCTTTGGAGACGAACATGCGAACTAGGACGCTTCCCAGTCAGAATGCCTGTAGGGTTAAGGCAGATGGCATGGGTCCAAGTTATCGACAAAGATTTCCGCTGCGATGATACACTCAAGACTTGACCATAATGGTCCTATTTGTGTAAGACAGTATGTATGGATGTAAGACTCTTGTTATTCAGCTTCTGTGTGTTCAGTGAGCATTGATCTCCGGGATCACTGTACACGTGCATTCGGTGATCACGACTTATGAATCGGGGTCCCCACACCGCAATAACCTATTTTTTAAAACTGGGCCACAATAACCATGGGCTACATATTTACTGTAGTTACCATGGGCCTCCTACGGGCCGTAGAAACAATGGGCCTTCTAAGGGCCGTAGAAACAATGGGCCTTCTACGGGTCGTAGACACAATGGGCCTTCTATGGGCCGTATCATTAATGGGCCTTCCACGGGTCATATGATCGGTTGGCCAAACATGGGCCAATAACAGACCACATTATGGCCGTAAACGGGCTAGAGTTGGAATCGTCTGTTCACGGGCCGACCATAACGGGCCGTCGTTAATCGGCCGTATTTGATGACGCTATGAAAACGGCCCAATGTATTAACGGGCCACAAAACGGGCCGACTGTAACCTCGGGCTAAATTTAGCCCACAAGCAGAAAATGACAGTAACGGGCCATAAGTAAACGAGTGCTGGAAATGAGCCCAAGAGAAAATGGGCTCTGAGAAGGCCGAAAGATAACATGGGCTGGAAACGCCCCAACAGAATACCAGGCCATTAATGTGTATAAAGTGATACACTGTTCATTACGGGCCAGTTTCACCACGGGCTGTTAACGGGTATAAAGTGATACACTGTTCACTGCGGGCCAGTTTCACCACGGGTCGTTAATGGGCCAAGAGTTACAAAGGGCCAAATATGGGCCGAAAGACGTCATGGGTCATACATGGGCCAGAAGTGAAAACGGGCTGGAATCATATTGGATGGCCCAAATGACGCTACTAGGCCTAATTCGGATAGGGCATAACGGGCCTTGGGTTAGCAGTCTGTAAATGGGATATATGTGAACAGGCCGTTAACCGGCTTTCCATGGGCCGGCCCGCCAACTTTTGACCAAGTCAAACGGGATGGCCTTTTGATAGGACTGGGCCTCTATTGGGCCGTACCACGTGTCGACGTATCATAGGCGCCTTTTGTCCAATGAGTGGATGACATCTGTCCCAACGATGAGCCGCCACGTGTTTCTTCCAGCCAATGATGATTTTACACATGAAAAATCCCCATTGGTCAGGGCTGTTAACGGGTTATCGGATCAAAAACCCGACCCGATAGCTTAACGGCGTTCCGTTATGGTGGATGCCACGTGTCGGTCACCCTTGACGAAAGCACTTCTGTGACGCGCGATTTATCATCATGGAAGTGGACACTTCCGTGATGATAATTTTGGTTATGTCATGGAACACTTCTACGACAGCACAAGTATGACTATCTTGATTATGTCATACAATCGTCATGGATGTACATGCATGACAAAAAACGCGACCTACTGTGACAAACACGTATCATCATGAAAGTGTATTTTTTATGTAGTGTTCACTTTGCCGTCCTTCTTATCCGCCAAGTATTTGGGGTAGTTCCGCTTCCAGTGACCATTCCCTTTGTAGTAGAAGCACTCAGTTTCAGGCTTGGGTCCAGCTTTGGGCTTCTTCACGGGAGCAACAACTTGCTTGGTATTCTTCTTGAAGTTCCCTTTCTTTCCCTTGCCCTTTTTCTTGAAACTAGTGGTGTTGTTAACCATCAACACTGGATGCTCCTTCTTGATTTCTACCTCCACTGCCTTAGCATTGCGAAGAGCTTGGGAATCGTTTTTGTCATCCCTTGCATATTATAGTTCATCGCGAAGCCTTTCTAGCTTGGTGGCAGTGACTGAAAAACTCTGTCAATAACACTCTCAACTGGAAGATCAATTCCCAGCTGAGTCAAGTGGTTATGATACCCCAGACATTTTGGGTATGTGTTAACTAACATAACTGTTCTACCTCCATCTTGCAGCTATAGAACTTGTTGGAGACTTCATATCTCTTAACCCAGGCATTTGCTTGAAATATCAACTTCAGCTCTTGGAACATCTCATATGCTCCGTGGTGTTCAAAACGTTTTTGAAGTCCTGGTTCTAAGCCGTAAAGCATGGCACACTGAACTATTGAGTAGTCATCAGACTGTGTTTGCCAGGCGTTCACAACGACTAGATTAGCGGGAGAGGGTCTGTCACCTAGCGGACCTAGTCCGTGTAGTTGCTACCATCATCTTTCAATGTGCAGCAATGAGGATAATCCTCAAGTTACGGACCTAGTCCGTGTAGTTGCTACCATCATCTTTCAACTTAGCTTTCTCTAGGAACGTATTAAAATTCAAGGGGACGGTAGCACGGGCCATTGATCTACAACATAGATATGCAAAAAATATTAAGACTAAGTTCATGATAAATTAAGTTCGATTAATCAAATTACTAATGAACTCTCACTTAAAATAACATACCTCAAGCCATCTAAGTGATACTTGATCCAAATCAACTAACCCATGTACGATCATCACGTGAGATGGGGTAGTCATCAATGGTGAACATCTCTCTATTGATCATATCTACTATATGACTCACGTTCGACCTTTCGGTCTCCAGTGTTCCGAGACCATGTCTGTACATGCTAGGCTCATCAAGTTTAACCCAAGTGCTCTGCATGTGCAAAACTATCTTACACCCGTTGTATGTGAACGTAGAGTCTATCACACCCGATCATCACGAGGTGCTTCGAAATGACGAACTTTGGCAACGGTGCATACTCAGGGAGAACACTTTTATCTTGAAATTTAGTGAAGGGATCATCTTATAATGATACCACCGTTCTAACAAAAATAAGATGCATAAAGGATAAGCATCACATGCAATCAAAATATGTGACATGATATGGCCATCATAATCTTGTGCTTTTGATCTCCATCTCCAAAGCATCATCATGATCTCCATTGTCACTGGCTCGACACCTTGATCTCCATCGTTGCGTCGGGGTCATCTCGCAAACTATTGCTTCTACAACTATTGCTAAGTCATAGTGATAAAGTAAAGCAATTACATGGCGCTTGCATTTCATACAATAATTAAGAGACAACCCTAAGGCTCCTACTGGATGTGGATATTACAAAAGATGATCAGCTCATACAACAACGTATATCACATAATGTCTTGACCATATCACATCACAACATGCCTTGCAAGAACAAGTTGGACATCCTCTACTTTGTTGTTGCAAGTTTTACATGGATGCTACGGGCTTCTAGCAAGAACCGTTCTTAACTACGCGAAAACCACAACGGTGATTATCAAGTTTGTTGTTTTAACCTTCTTCAAGGACTGGCCATAGTCAAATTTGATTCAACAAAAGTGGGAGAAACACACACCCGCCAGCCACCTTTATGCAAAACAAGTTGCATGTCCTTCGGTGGAACCGGTCTCTTGTGCGTGGACATGTAAGGTTGGTCTGGGCCGCATCATCACATAATACCACCGAATCAAAATAAGACGTTGGTGGTAAGTAGTATGACCATCACCGCCCACAATTCCTTTTTGTTCTACTTGTGCATATCATCTATGCATAGACCTGGTTCGGATGCCACTGTTGGGGAATGTTACATGGAAAACAAAAAAATTCTACGCACACGCAAGATCTATCCATGGAGATGCATAGCTATGAGAGGGGAGAGTTTGTGTCACAACACTAGCTTAGTCCTTGTCTGTCCTTGCATCAGCATCCATGCATCATGTTTCTTTCAAAGAAACTTGAATTGAAGAAATTTGTGACCCTCAAATTTTAATTCAAGAAGGGCAAAGAACCCTGGAAAATTGCATTCAATGTTTTCCAAAATGTTCTTATTAATTTTTTGATATTTTTGGCAAGGATTTTGCACCAAACCAAAAATAATGCACATTTTTAAGGAATATTTTGGACACTGAATTTAAATCATTATTGTATTTGAATTTGGAATTATCTCCATAATGTATGGGATATATTTTCAAATAACTTTGAAATGTTTTATGTGTTGTGGGAATGTCCATCTAGCAACATAAAATTATTCACATGATATTTGGCACTGTTTTGAATTTCTTTAAATTTGAAAATAGTGGCAAAGTAAAAAAAACAAAAAAACAGAAAGAAGAATAAAAGAAGGCAGAAACCTACCTGGGCTTACCTTCCTGTGCAGGCCCATGTGGCCAGCCCAGCCCGCTGGCCACTGCCAGTCATCCCCAACCTCCCGCCAGGAGGACTGGGGCACGTGCTCGCCGCACGCTGGCACATGCAGGGCCACGTCCTGTTTGCCGCCTTCTCCTCGACGCGCTCAGATGGCGCGACACACCTCCCTGCCTCTCTGTCTCACTCTCCCTCGCTCTCACCCCTTCTCTGGATCTCTGTCTCTCATGCCCGAGCGCACTGCAGCGCGCCACCGAGCATCGCCGCGGCCAAAGCTATAGCCTTGCCTCCCCGTCGTGCTCCAGAGCTCCTCCCCGACCCCGCGCACCTATACGCCGACCCACACAAGCCAGGATGACAAGAAGAAGATGCCACGACCTTCTTCCCTGCTCACGGCCTCTAGATGTCGTCGCCCAATTCACCGTCGCAGAAGCTTCCCGAGCCCGCTGAGCTGCTACCTCGACCCCTGTAAGCTCCTTCTTCCTCTTGCCTTCCGCTACTCCTCACACCCGTCCCCTAGGCCACAAACCCACCGTGCCCGTGAGCTCCTCGTCACCATGCCTGTGGCTGCCGTTGTTTGAGCTCGCGTCCGTCGCACTCGAGCGCGTAGGCGTGTTCCTGCGTCTCCTAGGAGGCCAGCAAGCCCCTTAGATGGCCCGCTAGTGCCTCACAGCCTCGCGCCCATGCAAACCGTGCTTCGGCCGCCGCCAAAGCTCGCCGCCGTTGCTGATTCCGGCCACCCCATCAACCGCTGCCACCACGAACCGACGCGCCTCGATGCGCTGTGTCTGTAGAACCCGGCCACGCGAGCTCCCGTCACCTAAAACGGCCGGGAGGGCAACTCCGGCGTCCTCGGATTAGCGTCGGCGGCTAAACGCCGGCGGGCTGACATGGCAACCTCATTAGCGCCTAATGACCCCGCTAAATAGCCCTCTCACACTGATAGTGGGCCCCTGTCCTTCTAATTGCTTTAGTTAGGATTTAACTAAACCCTGTTAGCCTCTGTGGAGCTGACATATGGGTCCCACGTGTCAGGTTTGACCGTAGCCGACCGTGTTGACCTGCTGAGGTTAGCATGATGTAGTGTTGATGTCATAAAGCTTTTCTGGATTTTAAATAAATCATAAATGATTTATTATTTTCAGAAAATGATTAAAACTTCTAAAAATCGTAGAAAATAATCTATAGCTCAGAATGAAATAATTTATATATGAAAAATTATCAGGAAAATCCAGAGAATCTGTTTATGGCATTTTCATGCATGTTTGTTCAAGTTAAACTCACTGTTTAGGATGAAACATGATCAGGATAAGTTTGATAATAGATTTGGAGTTGGAATTTGATGTGGTTTTGAATTCCACTTCAACCAAAATAACTTTCTGTTGCATTAGCCAAATCATAGCATATTTCCATGTCATGATCATGCATCATATTGTTGCATTGCGATTCTGCTTCCTCTCTGTTGCCGGTAATTGTCCCCTCTCACTAGACGTGGTTCTGACGATGAGATCGATGACACCGATGAAGAGCTATACTATCTTGAGTAGTGCCAGGCAAGCAAAACCCCCTTGTTCATTCCAATACAATCCCACTCTCTTGCTCCTGCTCTCTTTTACTACATTACGACAACAGCGTTTCAACTGTTACATGTTGCGGTAGTTGAACCCCTTTTCCTCTGCATGACCTGTCATTGCCACAGTAAATAGATGAAATCCACTAGCATGAGTAGGAGTTGTTTGAGCCCTGATGTGCCTACTCATTCATGCTTGTTTGTCATGCCTGCTACTGCTTAGAGTTGAGTTAGGTCTGATTCATCAGGGATGAATTGGAATGTTGTGAACATGTCCTATTGTTAAGAGCTAAGTGTGTGAACACGATTTGGTAAAGGTAGCGGTGAGAGGCCATGTAGGAGTACATGGTGGGTTGTCTCATTGAAACCGTCCTCGAGAATTGAGTTCTGTGTTTGTGATCCATGAACAGTTACTACCACACATTGGGCTCCGAGCACCCCATGCTCTCTCGACTTATTAATCAACTCGATCTCTGTCCAGGAGTTGCAACTACTTTCTGGTGTTTATAGGTAGTGCCAGTAGTCTAACAAGTGGCACCCGGTACAAGTGGGCTTGGGATAGACTAGGTGCAGTGGCACGGTGTACCAGGTGGCACCCGGATGGTGGGCTTGGGAACCCTGCTCACATTGTTTGGGGCCGTGAGCAACACCCCGACCGGATCTCCTTGTGGATGGAACCTGAATAGGAGATAAACCTGGACTAGAGACTTGTGTGGTTAGTCAGGTCATGGCCGACACCCTCGCCAGGCTTCTGCTTGAAGGTTGCCGAGATACATGACGTGTACATGGCGGTAAGTGGCGAGAGCGTGTGTGAAGAAGTACACCCCTGCAGGGTTAATATGATCTATTCGAATAGCCACGTCCGCGGTAAAGGACCTCTGGGTTGCCTATACAGTTCATAGACAAGTGAAAGTGGATACTCTAAAATGCGCAAGATAAGCGTGACTGCTATGGATGGCGTTCTCATAGGGAGACAGGAGCGGATCCATAGTGGTGTATTGTCTTGGTGAATATGTGGACTCGTGTGCGCCACCTCAAAAGAGTTACTTGTAGTCGTAGTTCAGGATAGCCACTGAGTCAAAGCTGGCTTGCTGCAGTCAAACTCCACCCCCCCCTTTGTTGATACTGATGCATATGTGTAGATAGTTCTGATGTAAGTCTTGCTGGGTACATTTGTACTCACGTTTTCTTAATTTATGTTTTTGCAGAGAGACTTTAGTATTGCTAGTAGTTCCGCGTGGACTTCGATGTTTAGCTTGTTACCTCAGCTATGATCTTGTGCCCTCGGCAGGATCTTGTAGATAGTGAGGCTTCTCAACCTTTTTCATTTGTAGTTGTTTGTACTCAGACAAGTTAAGCTTCCATGTGTGCATGTTGCCTGTATGCTCTGAATGCTGGGTCATCAGACCCATGTTTGTAATTCTTGCTCCTCTGAGCCTAATGAATAAATACCTTGAGTTGTAGAGTTGTGTTGTGATGCCATGTTGTATTTGCACATATCGGGCATATTGTGTGTATGATTTGAAATGCTTGGTATGTGTGGGATCCGACAACCTAGTTTGTTTATTCTTGGTAGCCTCTCTTACCAGGAAATGTCTCATATTGCTTCCACTGAGCCATGGTAGCTTGCTACTGCTCCGGAACGCTTAGGCTGGCCGGCATGTGTCCTTTTTCATTCCTATGCCTGTCCCTTCGGGGAAATGTCACGCGTTGTTCCCTTAAGTCCTTGTAGCTTTCTACGACTTGGGTTCATACGTTGTTGATCGACACGTTCGTTGATGGGTCTTGTATGACTGTCCCTGTAAGTTAGCTCCACCTTGGGTTTACGACTAGTCATGTCGGCTCGAGTTCTTTGTCATATGGATGCTAGAGACACTATCATATACGTGAGCCAAAAGGCACAAACGGTCCCGGGCCAGGTAAGATGGCACCTGTGGGAATACCGTGCGTGATGCCGCAAAGTGATGTGATGTGTTACATGCTAGATCGGTGTGACTTAGGATCGGGGTCCTGACTGCTTTGGTATCAGAGCCTGACTGCCTGTAGGATTACCAAGCCAAATTGGTCGAAGTTGAGTCTAGAAATTCTTTAGTTATGTAAGGGAATTGATTGTGAATGGGAACATAAGGCTCTTTTTACTCCTTTACCTTATGCCTTCTGATCCGAGTCACCCTCTTCTTTCTTACGGGGTTAAGGAACTAGGCTTTCTCTTCTTCTATCAGGATCATGTGTTACTAATTCATAGACTTATAGGATTGATGGATTCAAGCCTCAGTTCAGTTCCTACTACTTCCGTGTGTTCATAGCTGGTTTTAGAACCTTGATATTGTGATGTTGCATGGTCATGCCACTATTTTGCAGGATGTCTCAAATCTTTTTGAGCATTTACAGCCGTTATGTTGTCCGAGTCATCCCAAATTTCTAAACAATCTGATGCATTTGCAAATACTTTCCCTCTCGATGTCCTTTTGTGCCAGATTAACCACACTAACCAGTGTGTTGAGGTACGTCATTGCCTCAGTATATATGTTGGACTTATTATTATGACCCTAGGTGTTTTAGAGGATCACCTAGTAATCTAGCCATGTTTTGAGTTCCAGTGTGATGATTTTGGCAGTCATTATCGAAAGCACCCCGTGATGCCACTTATTAGTAGGTATTCTACTCCTGGGTTTCTGAACCCGAGATTCGCTCTACTTACCTCATGTTGATAGTGTTTGCTAGTTCCTTTAGGGTATTAGTAACCTTTGCGATAGCCCTCGAGGTTTGTGGTATATCCTTCTTCCAAATACCATGAATTGCGTATGGCAGAAGATCTTGACCCAAAAGATCACAACCAGAGTGCTCTTGACGATTTCTCGATTCTATGATGTTACTCTGCCAGTTCTACCCTTCTGCATGGGTTATTCGGAAGAAATATGTTAAGCTTTGCTTGACATACTAATCTGTGCATCCATGACTCAGAAAATCATATGTTCCTTTGAGTTGTCGCTCTTTAGTTGTTTTCTGGCTCCCGTCTATCAATTGATAGTAAGGATTAGTTGTGCAATCGTGTTTATCGATGCCTATTACTCTTATGGTCTATCAAACCATTCTATTCCGGAATGACTAGGAGAAACAAACTCCAGTATCTTATCCATTTCTAGGATTTGGTCAAAGCAGTTGTATTTCGCAAATCCAAATGCAATCCAGCTTATGATTCCGCCTTACCCTGAAGTATTACCATCTTTATATTAAGAATATCATGGGAACCACAAACGATCCTATGAACACTTGATACAATGATACTTCTAGACATCATTATTCATTCCTCGGTCCCCGTGTTGTTATAACTGAAATACCGACAAGTGAACTGTGATGGGTGAAATCAATACTCCTAGCAACCTTGTTGCTTGACAGTTAATGGACAACAATTTCATTCTTAGCATTTTGGTTCTTGAATCACCATTCTGAGATTGATCATGCTACCTAGTCCATTTTCCTGGGGCACTCCTCGATCAATGAGTTAGGATTGTCTCAACCCCTTGCTCATTTGATCACATCATCTTGCCTCAAAAGCAAGATTGTTCTCGAGCTTAATAACATATTGGTGGTTCATGATTTATCGAATATCTTCATGGAAGTATCACCAGGTTGTCCCCTGACCGCTATGTTGAGTTCGTGATCAAGTTGGTTCCTTGTAACCAGCCTTCCTCCAAGAGTCTGTGTTGGATACCCTGAGCTAGTTGGTTAAGCTAAACAACAACTTGGAGAGTCAGAAGATAAACTCTTGTCTGACTTAGCTCATTTTAAGGGATATTTTGTGTATGTGTGGTAAAGAAAGATGATATCTTTATTGATTGAACCTCGTGGTCAATTGTTGGCTCTATTATCTTATCCAATCTTTGATTTGAGTATGGGCTATTGTCAAATCAAATTAGAACCAACGATATTTGTAATGTTGTCTTACTCGTGGATATTTCCTCGAGCATACACCATATTATCTTTGGGTCTGACCAATGCTATCACCTTGTTCACATAATTGTGGAATTCCACTTATATGGAAACCTGGATGCATTGTTATTGAGCCCATCAGCAACAATTCTATCTTCTCCATGATTCATGCTGAACATCCAGCTAGTATTGGAATCTTCTATAAGCATTATCTTCATGTCCCGTTCATGAAGCATATGTTGGATGAAAGAAGTGACTTCCTCTGATTCACGTGCATTTGGTGCAAGTTGCTGCCGTGAGTTCGAGAAAGATTGTTTTGCTTCCATTGGAATCATCCCAAGTCAGTCATGCATGTGCAAAGTATACATTGGATTGTGAGATTAGCAACCTTCATTCCATATGCATCCCTAGCACACCAAGCCACTGTTTGATTTGCTAAGGGATAAGAAGTTCATCGATAAGTAAACAAGGACTTCGATATCCTCGATGATGGTTCCCCACCTAAACTCGGTAGTGTTTTATTATAAGACTATACTATGTGGTCATGCTTGTCTGGGACAGTGTGTTCACATGGGTGTAGCAGAAGCAGCTCATGTTTTGGTGCTTACTATCGTAGTTCATTCCCGAGAATCTTGCAACGCCATCTCGTCGATTTGTGTTGCAAACTTTCATTTTCTTTCTAGACGTGATGAGTCTGGAATATCCTGACACCAACCAGATCTGAATCTCAGGCAGATATGATGGTTGGAACCTTTCCAAGATCTATGATGTAGGTCCCGACAAGGTTGATGTTCTGGCCGACACACCTAGCTGGAAAATCTATCATTGTAGTATCTTGATTGAGCTATTTGACCATCTTCCCCATGAGGGTTTCTTGAAACTTACTCTAGAAGTTGTTCCTTATGGATCTTGTGTCTCCGAAGTCCGACCTTTACTTGATGTTCTAGATACCATATGCTAGTACATCAAGGAGAACATTAGAAGCGGAGTGCTAAATGTCTCTCGGTCAATCATCCAGATTTTGTCTCCTTGGCCTCGCTAAGGTGAAATCTGAGAAGGTGTTATCATACTTTGCTTCCGCATCCCCCACCATTATTCATCATGGTAGTATGATGTGTTGCAAGGATCCTCGGCACGGATGTTGGTAAAACCTTGATGAATATGGAAATGCTCAAGTTCTTGAAAGCACGCTCAGTCACTAGATTATATCCTTGGTATCAACTGGAATGTGCCTTCCATTTGCCGAGTTGTTATATAATCATGGTTTCCTTTCCAAACTGAGCATGCCATTCTTTTGAATTCTTTCAAACGGTCAATTGTGAATTGCCTTAGGCTCGTATGAAGAGTTTCAATGATCCCTATATCAAAAGTAATTCTTTCTACCACTTAAGGAAATTATTCTACGAGTCACCTCCCCAAAGGTGCCCCATTATGGAATCATGGCAATTACTTCCTCGCTACTCTGGAACTAGTGCACCTTCTTATTCAAGCGTGGAATTGTTGCCTACCAAGTGAACCTTCATCATCTGTTCCACTCCATCCCTCTGGATGTGTGTGTTGTGTATCAACTCAAATGATGAGTCAACGTTGTATCTTCTGAGTTCACCGTGAGTTGCTCAATCTTTGAGAAGATCAATTCTTCTAGGGTTCCCCGTTCCTTTTGTCATCATCATGTTGGGAGATATCGAAAGCAAATACGTTGAGAACAATATGTTGCAAGGAAAAAACATCTTCAAAAAGGGAAATTGGATCATGAAGATTGTGTTAGCTTTGTGTCCCCTCTGTCTTCTTACCTCACGTCCTGAATCTCGGGATGAGATTCTTGTTTAGTGGGGGTGAGTTGTCACAGTCCTAGCTTAGTCCTTCTCTGTCCTTGCATCAGCATCCATGCGTCATGTTTCTTTCAAAGAAACTTGAATTGAGGAAATTTGTAACCCTCAAAACTTAATTCAAGAAGGGCAAAGAACCCTGGAAAATTGCATTCAATGTTTTCCAAAATGTTCTTATTAATTGTTTGATATTTGTGTCAAGGCTTATGCACCAAACCAAAAATAATGAACATTTTTAAGGAATATTTTGGACACTGAATTTAAGTCATTATTGTACTTGAATGTGGAATTATATCCATAATCTTTGGGATATATTTTCAAATAACTTTGAAATGTTTTATGCACTGTGGGAATGTCCATCTAGCAACATAAAATTATTCAGATGACATTTGGCATTGTTTTGAATTTGTTTAAATTTCAAAAATATTGGCAAAGTAAAAAAAAGGAAAAACAGAAAGAAGAATAATGAAAGGCAGAAACCTACCTGGGCTTACCTTCTTGTGCAGTCCCAAGTGGCCAGCCCAGCCCGCTGGACATTGCTAGTCATCCCCAACCTCCCGCCAGGAGCACTGGGGCGCGTGCTCGTCGCATGCTGGCACACGCACGGCCACGTCCTGCTTGCCGCCTTCTCCCCGACGCGCTCAGATGCCGCCACGCACCTTCCTGCCTCTCTGCCTCACTCTCCCTTGCTCTCACCCCCTTCTCTGGATCTCTCTCTCTCTCTCGCGCCCGAGCGCACCACAGCGCGCCATCGAGCACCGCCTTGGCCAAAGTTATAGCCTCGCCTCCCCGTCGTGCTCTAGAGCTCCTCCCCGACCCCGCGCACCTGTATGCCGACCCACACAAGCCAGGATGACCTGAAGTCGATGCTGCGACCTTCTTCCCCGCTCACGGCCTCCAGATGTCGTCGCCCAATTCACTGTCATAGAAGCTTCCCTGAGCCCACTGAGCTGCTACCTCGACCCCTGTGAACTCCTGCTTCCTCTTGCCCTCTGCTACTCCTCGCACCCGTCCCCTAGGCTGCAAACCCGCCGTGCCCGTGAGCTCCCCATCATCGAGCCTATGGCTGCCGTTGTTTGAGCTCACGTCCATCACACTCGAGCGCGTAGGCATGTTCCTGCGTCTCCCAAGAGGCCAGCAAGCCCCTTAGATGGCTCGCTAGTGCCTCGCAGCCTTGCGCCCATGCAAGTCGTGCTTCGGCCGCCACCAAAGCTCGCCACCATTGCTGATTCCGACCACCCCAGCGACCGCTGCCACCACCAACCGAAGCTCGTCGATGCGATGTGTCTGTAGAACCCAGCCACGCGAGCTCCCATCGCTTGAAACGGTCGGGAGGGAAACTCTGGCGTCCTCGGATTAGCGTCGGCGGCTAAACGCCGGCAAGCTCATGTGGCAGCCTCATTAGTGCCTAATGACCCCGCTAAATAGCCCCTCTCACACTGACAGTGGGCACCTGTCCTTCTAATTGCTTTAGTTAGGATTTAACTAAACCCTGTTAGCCTTTGTGTAGCTGACATATGGGTCCCGCATGTCAAGTTTGACCATGGCCGACTGTTTTGACCTGCTGAGGTCAGCATGACGTAGTGCTTACGTCATAAAGCTTTCTGGTGACCAAATAGCATCATCCTATATATCAATCTTTCCCTCCAGACAATTCCGGAGCTCCTCGTCGTGTCTGTGATCTCATCCGGGACGCTAAACAACATTCGTTCACCAATTCACATAACTCATATAATACTATATCGTCAATGAACGTTAAGCGTGCGGACCCTATGGTTTCGAGAATGATGTAGACATGACCGAGATGCCTCTCCAGTCAATAACCAATAGCGGAACCTAGATGCCCATATTGGTTTCTACATATTCTATGAAGATCTTTATCAGTCGAACCTTATGACAACATATGTAATTCCCTTTGTCTGTCCGTATGTTACTTGCCCGAGATTTGATCATCGGTATCTCCATACCTAGTTTAATCTTGTTACTGGAAAGTCTCTTTACTCGTTCTGTCATACATCATCTCTTAATATACTCCTTAGTCACTTTGCTTGCAAGCTTCTTGTGATGTGTATTACCGAGAGGGCCCAGAGATACATCTTCGATACATAGAGTGACAAATCCTAATCTCGATCCTTCCAACTCAACAGACACCTTCGGAGATACCTATAGAGCATCTTTATGATCACTTAGTTACATTGTGACGTTTGATAGCACATAAGGTATTCCTACGTTATTTGGGAGTTGCATGAATTCATAGTCGAAGGAGCATGTATTTGACATTAAGAAAGCAATAGCAATAAACTGAACGATCATATGCTAAGCTAACGGGTGGGTCTTGTCCATCACATCATTATCCTAATGATGTGATCCCATTATCAAGTGAAAACACATGTCCATGGTTAGAAAAAATTAACCATCTTTTATCAACGAGCTAGTCTAGTAGAGGCTCACTAGGGATACATTATTTGTTTATGTACCCACACATGTATTTAAGTTTCTAATCAATACAATTCTAGCATGGATAATAAACCTTCATCATGAATGAGGAAATATAATAATAACAACTTTATTATTGCCTCTAGGTCAGAACATCAGTCGGACCATGATCAACCTGACCACGAGGGTTTGTTTCCTGCAGGCAAACGAAGAACAAGCAAGAAACTAAGATTGCTATCTGGATATTGTGAATTTAAGAGGAAAGATTTATTGGTCAAGTGGGGTTCTGTGACATCCTGGTCTGGTCGTTGAACACAAATGAAGTACGCGAAGTTGCAGCTATGGCGAATGTCCGCATTATGGGAACCGGGGTAGCCAGACTTGCCTGCCTGCGGCCCACGGTGTGCCTCCATCAACGGCCTGGTACCGCCCATCTTCAGCACTAGCAAGACAAGACTCTCGCGAGGGGCCAAGCCTCTAGAGGCGGACGATGCGAAGACCTCTGGATGGAGCGGCCACCCCAGGCTGGCTCCCGAGGAGCGGAGATTCCTATGCAAGTCCCCACCTCAAGAGGTTGAGGTGACGCAAGCCACGACGACCAATGCTAGGTGGGCGCCAGCGGGCGCAGAGCAGCAGGTTTCCTCTTTGGTGCTAAGGAGGCAAGCGCATGCGCGGGGTCCCGAGGAATCACCCAAAGGTTTCCATTCCCGTGCAACAAGACCAAGACTGCCAGGACGACAGGATGGATGTCATCGCCGAGCCCACCATGGTGTCACAACCAGAAGCTTTGCTGGCGAAGACCACCTTTCATCAGGATAGGATGTACTTCCTATCCCCCTTCAAAATTGGCCACTGTGGGATCCCTTCCCGCCTTCGTTCGAAGGAAGAGGACCAAGGCCTCTATATATATAGCTTAGCCACCACCGTAGGAAGGAATCCGGATCCTCACTAGCTGACACCCACACAAGAATAGACCTCCTAAGGTCGTTCTTCCTCTGTACTAGTTCATCCTCAGCCCCTCGAGAGGCTAATCCACCCGAAAGCAGGAGTAGGGTCTTACACCGCAAGGTGGCCCGAACCTGGGTAAACTACTGAGTCCCTTTCCTTTTTTGTTCATCGAGCTACGCCATGGTGGTGGTGAACTGGTTGGCTGGAGAGGTTAAGTTCTTCCCACATGCCCCAGAGTTCGAACCTCCTTTGGGTCAGCGGAGCCCTGAATCTGACGTTGGGCGCGCTAGGTAGGGGCGTGTCGAAGCTTCTCTTCCACCATTCGTTGCACCATCGTTCCACCGCTCCAATGGCCGACGTTCGCCGTGTCCATGCCGAGCGCCGGGCCGCTCGTGTCTCCTAGATGGCCCATGTGCGCAACCGCGCCCCTGCTACCTCCGTGTCAAGTAGACAGAAACAATTCTGCATCTACTACTATTACTCCACACATCGACCGCTATCCACCATGCATCTAGAGTATTAAGTTCATAAGAACAGAGTAATGCATTAAGAAAGATGACATGATGTAGAGGGATGAACTCAAGCAATATGACATAAACCCCATCTTTTTATCCTCGATGGCAACAATACAATACGTGCCTTGCTGCCCCTACTGTCACTGGAAAAGGACACCACAAGATTGAACCCAAAGCTAAGCACTTCTCCCATTGCAAGAAAGATCAATCTAGTAGGACAAACTAAACCAATAATTCGAAGAGACTTGCAAAGATATCAAATCATGCATATAAGAATTCAGAGAAGAACCAAATAATATTCATAGATAATCTTGTTAATAAATCCACAATTCATCAGATCTCGGCAAGCACACCGCAAAAGAGTTCTACATCAAATAGATCTCCAAGAACATCGGGCAGAACTTTGTATTGAGAATCAAAGAGAGAGAAGAAGCCATCTAGCTAATAACTATGGACCCGAAGATCTGTGGTAAACTACTCACGCTTCATCAGAGAGGCTATGGTGTTGATGTAGAAGCCCTCCGTGATCGATTCCCCCTCCGGCAGATCGCCAAAAAAGGCCCCAAGATGGGATCTCACGGGTACAGAAGGTTGCAGCGGTGGAAGAGTGGTTTCGTGGCTCCACTGTTGTTTTTAGGGTCTAACAGAATATATAGGAGAAAGAAGTACGTCGATGGATCTACGAGGGGCCCACGAGGGTGGGGGCATGCCTACCCCCCTAGGCGCGCCCTCCTGCCTCGTGGCCTCCTCAGGGCGTTCTAGACTTCTACTCCAAGTCTTCTGGTTTGCTTTCGGTCCAAGAAAGATCATCGCAAAGGTTTCATTCCATTTGCACTCCCTTTGGTATTCCTTTTCTGCAGAACTCTAAAATAGGCAAAAAAAACAGAAACTAGCACTAGGCCTCCGGTTAATAGGTTAGTCCCAAAAATAATACAAAAGAGCATATTAAAACCCATTAAACATCCAAAACAGATAATATAATAGCATGGAACAATAAAAAATTATAGATACGTTGGAGACGTATCAAGCATCCCCAAGCTTAATTCCTGCTCGTCCTCGAGTAGTTAAATGATAAAAACAGAATTTTGATGTGGAATGCAATCTAGCATATTTATCAATGTAATTTTCTTTATTGTGGCATGAATTTTCAGATCTAAAAGATTCAAGACAAAAGTTTAATATTGACATAAAAATAGTAACACTTCAAGCATACTAACAAACCAATCATGTCTTCTCAAAATAACATGGCCAAAGAAAGCTATCCCTACAAAATCATATAGTCTGGTTATGTTGTATCTTCATCACATAAAGTATTTAATCATGCATAACCCGATGACAAGCCAAGCAATTGTTTCATACTTTTGATGTTCTCAAACTTTTTCAATCTTCAGGCAATACATGAGCGTGAGCCATGGACATAACACTATAGGTGGAATGGAATGGTGTTTGTGGAGAAGACAAAAAGGAGAAGATAGTCTTACATCAACTAGGTGTATCAACGGGCTATGGAGATGCCCATCAATAGATATCAATGTGAGTGAGTAGGGATTGCCATGCAACGGATGCACTAGAGCTATAAGTGTATGAAAGCTCAAAAAGAAAACTAAGTGGGTGTGCATCCAACTTGCTTGCTCACAAGACCTAGGGCACTTTTGAGGAAACCCATCATTGGAATATACAAGCCAAGTTCTATAATGAAAAATTGCCACTAGTATATGAAAATGACAACATAGGAGACACTCTGTCATGAAGATCATGGTGCTACTTTGAAGCACAAGTGTGGTAAAAGGATAGTAGCATTGCCCCTTCTCTCTTTTTCTCTCATTTTTATTATTTGGGCCTTTTCTCTTTTTATGGACTTTTTTCTCTTTTTATTTATTTATTTTTCCTCCGAAGTCTCATCCCTACTCGTGGGGGAATCATAGTCTCCATCATCCTTTCCTCAGTAGCACAATGCTCTAATAACGAACATCATCACACTTTTATTTACTTACAACTCAAGAATTACAACTCAATACTTAGAACAAAATATGACTCTATTTGAGTGCCTCCGACGGTGTACCAGGATGTGCAATGAATCAAGAGTGACATGTATGAAAAATTATGAATGGTGGCTTTGCCACAAATACGATGTCAACTATATGATCATGCAAGGCAATATGACAATGATGGAGCGCGTCACAATAAACAGAACGGTGGAAAGTTGCATGGCAATATATCTAGGAATGGATATGTAAATGCCATAATAGGTTGGTACGGTGGCTGTTTTGAGGAAGGTATATGGTGGATGTATGGTACCGGCGAGAATTGTGCGGTACTAGAGAGGCTAGCAATGGTGGGAGGGTGAGAGTGCGTATAATCCATGGACTCAACATTAGTCATAAAGAACTCACATACTTATTGCTAAAATTTATTAGTTATTGAAACAAATTACTACGCGCATGCTCCTAGGGGGATAGATTGGTAGGAAAATACCATCGCTCGTCCCCGACCACCACTCATAAGGAAGACAGTCAATAAATAAATCATGCTCCAACTTCATCACATAACTGTTCACCATACGTGCATGCTACGGGAATCACAAAATGTAACACAAGTATCTCTCAAATTCACAACTACTCTACTAGCATGACTCTAATATCACCATCTTCATATCTCAAAACAATCATAAAGAATCAAACTTCTCATAGTATTCAATGCACTTTATATGAAAGTTTTTATTATACCATCTTGGATGCCCATCATATTAGGACTAATTTTATAACCAAAGCAAATTACAATGATGTTCTAAAAGACTCTCAAAGTAATATAAGTGAAGCATGAGAGATCAATAATTTCTATAAAATAAAACCACCGCCGTGCTCTAAAAAGATATAAGTGAAGCACTAGAGCAATATTGTCTAGCTCAAAAGATATAAGTGAAGCAAATAGAGTATTCTAATAAATTCCGATTCATACGTGTCTCTCCCAAAAGGTGTGTACAGAAAGGATGATTGTGGTAAACTAAAAAGAAAAGACTCAAATCATACAAGACGCTCGAAGAAAAACACATATCATGTGGTGAATAAAAATATAGCCTCAAGTAAAGTAACTGAGAGACGAAGACGAAAGAGGGGATGCCTTCCGGGGCGTCCCCAAGCTTAGGCTTTTGGTTGTCCTTGAATTTATCTTGGGGTGCCTTGGGCATCCCTAATATTAGGCTCTTGCCACTCCTTATTCCAAAATCCATCAAATCTTTACCCAAAAAACTTGAAAACTTCACAACACAAAACTTCAACAGAAAATCTCATGAGCTCCGTTAGTATAAGAAAATAAACCACCACTTTAAGGTACAGTAATGAACTTCATTATTTTTTATATTGGTTTTAAACCTACTGTATTCCAACTTCTTTATGGTTCATACCCCCCGATACTACTCATAGATTCATCAAAATAAGCAAACAACACGCGAAAAACAGAATCTGTCAAAAACAGAACAGTCTGTAGCAATCTGTAACTTTTGAATACTTATGTAACTCCAAAAATTCTTAAATAAATTGGTGGACGTGAGGAATTTGTCTATTAATCGTCTTCAAGAAAAATCAACCTAAAAGAACTCTCTAGTAAACAATGACAGCTATTCTTGTGAGCGCAAAAGTTTCTGTTTTTTACAACAAGATCGCAAAGACTTCACCCAAGTCTTCCCAAAGGTTCTACTTGGAACAAACACTAATTAAGACATAAAACCACATCTAAACAGAATCTAGATGAATTATTTATTACTAAACAGGATCAAAAAGCATAGAACAAAAATAAAATTGGCTTGCCTCCCAACAAGCGATATCGTTTAACGCCCCTAGCTAGGTATAAAAACAAGAATAGATCTAAGTATTCCCATCTTTGGTATGCAATCCATAAGTGGCTCTCATGATAGATTCAAAAGGAAAATTATTTTTCTTCCTAGGAAAGTTTTCCATGCCCTTCCTTAATGGAAATTGGAATCTAATATTTCCTTCTTTCATATCAATTATTGCACCAATCATTCTAAGGAAAGGTCTACCGAGAATAATAGGACATGTAGGATTGCAATCTATATTGAGAACAATGAAATCTACGGCCACATAATTCCTATTTGCAACAATAAGAACATCATTAATTCTTCCCATAGGTTTCTTAATGGTGTAATCCGCAAGATGCAAATTTAAAGAACAATCATCAAATTCACGGAAACCTAGAACGTCACATAAAGTTTTTGGAATCGTGGAAACACTAGCACCCAAATCACACAAAGCATAGCATTCATAATCTTTAATCTTAATATTAATAGTAGTTTCCCATTCATCATAAAGTTTTCTAGGGATAGAAACTTCTAGTTCAATCTTTTCTTCATAAGATTGCATCAAAGCATCAACGATATGTTTATTAAAAGCTTTATTTTGATTATAAGCATGAGAAGAATTTAACACGGATTGCAACAAGGAAATACAATCTATCAAAGAACATCATGATTAAATCCCTTGAAATCCAAAATAAAGTTTTGACCTCTTCAATCCCAGTTTTATCAATTTTTGCATCTAGATCTAAAAACTCCAAATCACTGGGACGCCTTTTAACTAAAGTTGACTCATCTCCAGTCCCATCTTTATCAAGATTCATATTGGAAAACAAAGATTTAATAGGAGTCACATCAATCACTTTTAGATCTTCATCATTATTATGTAGATCTTCTGGTTTAGCGGCCATCTTATTAACTAAGGTGGCTTGTTTATCCGAAATTTGGTCTACTAAATTTTCAAGATGAGCAAACTGAGATTTCAAACCATAAAATTCCTTAGACGTATCATCGAGCTCTTTATTCATGTACTCCATAAAACCTTTTTGCTCTTTAAGCTCATTTCTGAAGAAATTATTATGCTCGAATTGCAAAGACATAAAGCTTGTAACGTTGTTTTCAATTTCTTCCAACCTCCTAAGGCGAGGATCAATGATTTTTTGGCAGAGCCATCAAAGCCAACACACGAGCACATGAGAAGAAAACAAAAAGAGACGAACGAAAGAGAGGCGAAGAAAAGGCAAAGGTTTTCGGAAATCATTTTAGAAGGCTGGGAGAGGAAAACAGAGGCGAATGGCAAATGATGTAATGCGAGGGAGAAGAGTTTATGATGGGTACTTGGTATGCTTGACTTGATGTAGATCTCCTCGGCAATGGTGCCAAAAATCCTTCTTTCTACCTCTTGAGCATGCATTGGTTTTCCCTTGAAGAGGAAAGAATGATGCAGCAAAGTAGCGTAAGTATTTCCCTCAGTTTTGAGAACCAAGGTATCAATCCAGTAGGAGATGACGCACAAGTCACCTAGTACCTGCACAAACAAACAAGAACCTTGCAACCAACGCGACAAAGGGGATGTCAATCCCTTCACGGTCACTCGCAAAAGTGAGATCTGATAAAGATAGTAAAGTAAATATTTTTGGTATTTTTGTTGTATAGATTGGAAAGTAAAGATTGCAAAATAGTAAACGATATGTGATGTAATGGAAAAGAGATGTAATATAACAGGAAAGAGACCCGGGGGCCATAGGTTTCACTAGTGCCTTCTATCAAGATAGCATGTATTACGGTGGGTGAACAAATTACTGCCGAGCAATTGATAGAAAAGCGCATAATTATGAAGACATCAAAGGCAATGATCATGAATATAGGCATCACGTTCGTGTCAAGTAGACCGAAATGATTCTACATCCACTACTATTACTCCACACACCGACCGCTATCCAGCATGCATCTAGAGTATTAAGTTCATAAGAACGGAGTAACGCATTAAGCTACATGACATGATGTAGAGGGATAAACTCAAGCAATATGACATAAAGCCCATCTTTTTATCCTTGATGGCAACAATACAATACGTGCCTTGCTGCCCCTACTGTCACTGGGAAAGGACACCGCAAGATTGAACCCAAAGCTAAGCACTTATCCCATTGCAAGAAAGATCAATCTACTAGGCCAAACTAAACCAATAATTCGAAGAGACTTGCAAAGATATCAAATCATGCATATAAGAATTCAGAGAAGAACCAAATAATATTCATAGATAATCTTGTTCATAAATCCACAATTCATCAGATCTCGGGAAACACACCGCGAAAGAGTATTATATCAAATAGATCTCCAAGAACATCAAGGAGAACTTTGTATTGAGAATCAAAGAGAGAGAAGAAGCCACCTAGCTAATAACTATGGACACGAAGGTATGTGGTAAACTACTCACGCTTCATTGGAGAGGTTATGGTGTTGATGTAGAAGCCCTCCATGATCGATTCCCCTTCCGGCAGATCGCCGGAAAAGGCCCCAAGATGGGATCTCACGGGTATAGAAGGTTGCAACAGTGGAAAAGTGGTTTCGTGGCTCCCCCTGATGTTTTTAGGGTATAAGAGTATATATAGGCGAAAGAAGTACGTCGGTGGAGCTATGAGGGGCCCACGAGGGTGGGGGCACGCCCTCCTGCCTAGTGGCCTCCTCGTGGCATTCCAGACTTCTACTCTAAGTCTTCTGGTTTGCTTTCGGTCCAAGAAAGATCATCGCGAAGGTTTCATTCCGTTTGGATTCCGTTTGGTATTCCTTTTCTGCAAAACTCTAAGATAGGCAAAAAACAGAAACTAGCACTGTGCCTCCGGTTAATAGGTTAGTCCCAAAAATAATACAAAAGAGCATATTAAAGACCATTAAACATCCAAAATAGATAATATAATAGCATGGAACAATCAAAAATTATAGATGCATTGGAGACGTATCAGCCCCTCACTGTTCTGCCTCCTCAATGGCCAACGCTGCCACCGACCTTGCTGCCCGTCCACAGCAGGACTTGTCGCTGCCACCATCCGTGCGGCTCGGCACCGCACCACAACTCCATCACCCACTTCGATCACGACGTCGTCTTCCCACGCTCGGCGTGGACCGGCCAACGCGCAAGCTGCGCTTCTCATGGCGTGCGAGCTCCTGCACTACCGTTCGGCCAACGACCACTATGAGGATTGGCTATGCTGCATCGCCAAGCTCGTCAGCGCCGCTGGAGAGGCTCCTGCGTCGTCTCGCTCGCTGCCTCCCCCATCGTCTCAGGCGGGCGACGTGGCCCATGGGGCTCCATCTCCTCCTCCTCAGCATGACATCATACCCGAGCCCTGGCGTGAGGCACTCCAGCACGACCTGCCACGCAGGGCACCGACGCGTGATGAAGAAAGCTGCCAAGTGGTGCAGCGTCCGTAAGGAGGGGCGTGTGTGCTTCCTGCACCGCCACGTCAAGACCGCATTCCGCCAGACGCGGCGGCACGCGGGCATTCTTTTCGGACGCCGTTGCCGGGGAGGTGAGTGCTTGAAGTTACATCTTTAGATCTTGTAATCGAATCTTTTTGTTTCTTGTTTTATCACTAATTTAGTTTATAAAAGAAATTACAAAAAATGGAATTGAGTTTGCCTCATACGCTTCATCTTTTTAATATCTTTCGTGAGAATGATGAAAAGGGAAATTGTGCTCAATTGCTAGAAGAAGAAGTCTATAAAATGTTCGGTACTAAATCTTTGAATGATGAGCATGATTGCAATGTTGTTAGTATGAATGCTTTGAATATCCATAGTACCAATGATGATTGCACTAGTTATGATGAAAATGTCTCCTATAAGCATGTCGATTTTTGTGGAGAGCATTGGGTTTGCATGAACACACCAAATAGAGAAGATAGATATTGCAAGAGGCATAAGCATGTAGAAACTAAATTGTTGCAAGAAAAGCTAAGGGTAAGTGCTGAAAATTTATATTTCCTTTGCCGTACTTGTGAACTTTGTAATGAAAGTGGTCATTTACATCTCCGATGCAAATTGTTTCATGATCGAATTGTGTCCAAAAATTGTGATGATTTGATTTCCCTTGCACATTATAATGAACTTAGTTTTCTTACGGGTTACAAGGAAATGAAACGTTTAATTAAGCATCTTCCAAATTTGCCCGTTATAAAATTCTTGAGTTTGATCTAGAGGAAATTTATTTGTATTGTGCGGTGAATTGCATTGAAAATCCTTATATTGCCAATTACATAAAGAAAAGAAAGCAAATAGAAGATGAAGAGAATACTAATGAAAGGGAAGAGACTTCCCAATCTCCTCCTATTATTTCTTATGATGAATCAGGTAACGAGGAGGAGCTTTCTATTCAACCAATCTCATCAATAAGGAGCTCAAAGAAGAAAGTTGAACCTACACATAATGTGAAGAAGAAAAAGAAAAGAAGGAGCAACAAAGGTAGAAAGGTATCCCTCCCATATGATGTTGCTCCTACTACTCATTGTGATGGTGATAATTGCTATACTATTGGTGCTATCCATACTATTAATAATGGGAGTGATTATGCTTATGATATGAAAGGGCCCAAGCTTGGGGAAACTATGTTTGGTGAGGATGACATATTTGAGAATATATTTGCTGAAATTAATGTTTGTCCCAAGCTTGGGGATGATATGTTTAATGAAGATGATATTTTTAGCATCCCAAGTTTTGATACGCAAAGTTGTTATGATGATAGCATGCCTCTTACCTATGATGACTATATTGATGAAAGTGGGTTTGGAAGAGTGTCAACTTTAGGAAGTAGTGATCCCACTATTTTGGAGGATATTGAATCTTATTGTGATGAATATTAAAGTGGATTTGGAAGAGTGTCAACTTTATTTAGTGATGATTCCATTATCTTGGAAGAGGTTTCAATCGATTATGATGAGAACAAAGTTGCTACTTATCATGATTATTATGATGAAACTTATGCTACAAAGAGTAGCGATGATTATATTTATAAAAAATTGTCATGATTATGATTACCCTTTTTCTGAACATTACTCTTTTAATGTGGAAACAATTTATAGTATTCAAGTCTTTTATGATACTCCCACTATTCCGAATGAGAACAATTTTGCTTATGTGGAGAGTAGTAAATTTTCTATGCAAGTAGATCATGAAAAGAATGCTTTAGGTGCTGGTTATATTGTTGAATTCATTCATGATGCTGCTGAAAATTATTATGAGGGAGGAATATATGATTGTAGGAATTACAATAACGTCAAGTTTCCTCTCTATGTGCTTAAAATCTTGAAGTTATGCTTGTTTTGCCTTCCTATGCTAGTTGATTATTGTTCCCATAAGTTGTTTGCTCACAGAATCCCTATGCATAGGAAGTGGGTTAGACTTAAATGTGCTAGTCATATGCTTCATGATGCTCCCGTTATGTTTCAATTCTTATCTTTTATGTGAGCATCATTGTAATCATCAGGCCTAGCTAAAAAGGCATTAAAGAAAAGCGCTTGTTGGGAGACAACCCAATATTTACCTTTACTGTTTTTGTGTGTCCACATGATTGTGATACTGTAGTAATCATGTTTTATAGCTTTTGTTTCAATAAAGTGCCAAGTAATACCTTTAGGATAGTTTACGGTGATAGTTGTGTTGATCCTGCTGAAAATCAGAAACTTTTTCACTCAGTAAATTAGTTTTGATAATTCACATAAACGTTCTTATGATATGATTCTTTTTGCTATGGATTGGTACACAAATTCTTTAGGAATTCCTAATTTGGTAGAATGTTTGGAGTTCCATAAGTATACGTTTGATATAGATTACTACAGTATGTTCTGTTTTTCACAGATTCTATTTTCTAGGTATTGTTTGCTTATTTTGATGAATCTATGAGTAGTATCGGAGGGTATGAACCATAGATAACTTGGAGTAAAGTAGATATTACACCAATATGAATTTAGAATGAGTTCATTACAGTACCTAAGTTGTGGTTTTATTTTCTTATACTAGCGGAGCTTACGAGTTTTCTGTTGAGTTTTGTGTTGTGAAGTTTTCAAGTTTTGGGTAAAGATTCGATGGACTATGGAATAAGGAGTGGCAAGAGCATAATCTTGGGGATTCCCAAGGCACCCCAAGGTAATATTCAAGGACAAACAAGAGCCTCAGCTTGGGGATGCCCCGGATGGCATCCCCTCTTTCGTCTTCGTCTATCGGTAACTTTACTTGGAGCTATATTTTTATTCACCACATGATATGTGTTTTGCTTGGAGCGTCATTTTCTCTTGTTAGTATTTGATTTTTGTTATTTATAATAATGTTTTGCATCTATATTTTCAATAAAAATGTCAAGGATAGCCTTTACCATGCTTATTTTGCTAGTATACATGTTGATGTTTGAAAACAGAAAGTTTACCGCTGTTGCAAAAATTCCCTAGAAAATCCAGAGAATGGTATAATGTTGAAAGTTTATGAATATTGAGCTCTGATAAATCTTCTGCAGTAAGGTATTTTTCTCATAATTTTTGGAGTTAGGAAAGTATGATAAATCTTGCATTCTTTATAGACTATACTGTTTTGGCAGATTGCTGTTATGGTTGCATTGTTTGCATATGTTTGCTTGTTTAACGATTCTATTTGAGGATAGGAGTATTAAATATGCAGAGGCATTTAGTATGCAATTTTGAATAATAATTTTAGTGATTTGTCACAGTAGAAAATGATAAGGTTTGCATTGGTTTATACTAACCTATCTCACGAGTTCTTGTTGAGTTTGGTGTGGATGAAGCTTTTGATAAAAAGAGAAACCATGATATGAGAGGAATTAAGGAGACACAAAAGTTCAAGCTTGGGGATGCCCAAGGCACCCCAAGATAATATTTCAAGAAGTCTCAAGCATCTAAGCTTGGGGATGCCCCGTTAGGCATCCCACCTTTTTTCTTCAACAACTATCGGTTAGTATCGGTTGAGCCTAAGTTTTTGCTTCTTCACATGAGTTGTGATATCCTTGCAATATCATTTTATATTGATTTGCTTGCTGCTTGAATAAAGTACTTAAGATCTGAAATTCGTAAATGAGAGAGAGTCTTCACATAGCTACATAATTATTTAGCTACTCATTATTCTTCACTTATATCTTTTTGGAGTAGTTTGTCATTTACTCGTGTGCTTCACTTATATCCTATGAGTAAATGGTTGAATGAGTTGATTGTCATAAATCTGAAATTATATATGTTTCATATGCTTACCCCGTTGGGAGTAATGACTTCACATCTAAGAAGTAGAGGTTGTAAATTTATTGAAGGTTAGCAAACATTGTATTGGTCATTTGAACAATTCATGAAAGAATATTGAAGGAAGAGAGATTCCACATATAAATATACCATCCTAGACATCTTTTATAATTGTGAGCACTCATTAAGTATGACATGCTAAAGAGTTGATGTTGGACAAGGAAGACAACGTAATGGTTTATGTTTTCACACATATCAGTTAAAGTATATTGTCATGGATCATTCAAATATGTTGATCTTGCCTTTCCCCCTCATGCTAGCCAAATTCCTTGCACCAAGTAGAGATACTACTTGTGCTTCCAAATATACTACTTGTGCTTTATATGATCGTGTGATATGGAAGTGATAAAAGCGACAGACTACACAATAAAGGTTCATATCACAAGTGGCAATATAAAGTGACGTTCTTTTACATTAAGATTTTGTGCATCCAACCCTAAAAGCACATGACAACCTCTGCTTCCCTCTGCGAAGGGCCTATCTTTTACTTTATGTCCTTTACTTTATGCAAGAGTCAAGGTGATCTTCACCTTTCCCTTTTTCATTTTATCCTTTGGCAAGCACCTCATGTTGGAAAGATCCTGATAGATATATACAATTGGATGTAAGTTAGCATTAACTATTATTGTTGACATCACCCAAAGGTGAATACGTTGGTGTAACGCCCCGGATACAACTTTCCGTATTCGTAACTCCAACTCTTGCCTTTTTCCGGAGATGCGATATGATATTTCCTTCGTGGTTGGGTTTTTGTCTCTTGTTTTGTATTTTGTTCATGTCGTGCATTTCATCTCATGGCATCATGCGCATTGCATTTGCATGTTTTCATAAAGATTGCATTCGTTCGTAGTTGGCGCGTTCCCCCTGCCTTCGTAGACCGCTTCGAGTCCAACCGGGTTCTCGTTCCCCTTCTGTTGGACCGCCATATCTCTCCGCCAGTCATGGACCCCTCTCCTTCGACCCCCCCTCTTGTGTGCGTCCGAAACTTGCCCCGAACCCAAACCGCTCGGCCATGACTGTTGGATCCGGATCATCCCCTAACGTCTATAAAACATCTCCGTTTTCTTATTTGGACTCCCTAGCCTATTTATACTCGACCGTCCGATTTAATCGGAGGGCCCAAATCTACCCTAAACCATCACCTTTCCCTATATAACCTACCTCATTCCAAATCGGGTCAAACCCTAGACCCTAGGCAGACCAACTCCCTCCAATCCCGCAGCCGCCGCCGCTCTCTCCTCGCAATCCGCGCGTACCCAGTCCCCTGCATCCACTTGGCCAGATCCACCAGCCAAACCCCACTTGATCTGGACCGCCAGATCTCAGGTCCGACGGCCCAGAGAGCATCCCGCAACCCCATGGTTCCCGTAGATCCCATCGCCAGCATCCCCCGATCTGGATCGAGGCAACCCCGTCCGCCCCGTCACGCCGGCCGACGAGCCGACGCCGTCGAGCTCCACCCAGGCAGTCCCCGTCCGTGCCCCTCCTCCTGTTTCCCTCTCCTCGCTCATCTCTAACCTCTCTCTCCCTTGTTGCTTCGCAGAGGACCAACCAGGGCGCTGCCGAGCTCGTCGTCCTCGGCCCGGGCTGCTTCAGGTCCGCGCGCCGCGATCCCTGCTTCGCTGGACCTCCCTCTGCGCCTCCCCAAGTCGCGCCCTTGCCTGCCGGAGCTCCTGTCGCCGCCGTCGTCGTTCGAGACCTGCGCCTCGCTTCCTCCCCAAACCAGAGGGTCGACGCCTCCCCAGCCCGAACTGGCCCGGATCCGGCCATCTCTGACACCCTTGCCCGCATCCCGCTGTGCTTCGGCCAAGTCCTGCCGCGGCAAGCCCTCCTGCGCCAAGTCCCGCATCGCCAGCAGGCCTTCCTCGCCGCCCCCTGCCTCTCTGCTTCGAGCAAGCAAGCCAAGCGCTTGCGTTGACCGCGCACGCGTGGACCATGAGGCCTCATTCGCCTCCAGCCAAGCCTCCAAGGCCCAACCCAAGCCAGATCCGGCCTCGCTCGCCCTCTCCATCAGCTAGGGCCCTGGCCCAAGCGTGAGCTCCTCCAGCGCCCGTGCTCCTGTTGGCCCAGCCAGTTTCGGCCTGTAGCATTTTTTTCAGAACTGCGATTTTAGCATTATCGAGTGATTTACAGATTTGCAGAAAAACCCTCATGCTTCATGCATTTAATAACTCATGAACCGTGCATCGGATTAAAATGTTTTATATATATGTAAAATGCTCAGAATTCTGTCTAGTTTCATAATATTCAATTGTCATCCATGTTTGAAATGTTTAAACATGCTGTTTGTTTAAACTTGCTTAAATGCCATGTTGAAATGATTTATTTCATAACCAAATAACTGTAGCTCGATTTTAAATAAACTTTATATGTAAATGGGGTGGAAAAATGCATAGATTAACTTGGTTCACTTACTTTGCATGTTTAACAACTCTAAAATATGATTTAGGGCAGAACAGTATCAAATCCAAAATATGCACATGAAGATTTTCCGAAATTGTTGTTTGTTGTTCCAGACTCATTTAAACTTGCCTAGATAAGTAATTTTCATATGCTTCACCCCTTGCCATGTTTAACAACATTTAACATTGTTGTGTACCTAAACGAGAGCGAACTAAATAACTCAGATGTGGTGTTTCATCAATATGCAACTCGTTGCATATTGAGCTCCACTTAACTTGTAGTATTGTTTGTTGCACTTTGCCATGCCATGCCTCGTTAAACCGGACAAGCATCATACTTGTTTGTGCATCATGCCATGTTTATGCTCGTGCATTTACCATGTTGTTTGTTTCTTTCCGGTGTTGCTTCTTAGTTCCGGTAATGTTGCGATTGTGAGGATTCGTTCGACTACTCCCGTTCGTCTTCTTCATGGACTCGTTCTTATTCCTAGCGGGATTTCAGGCAAGATGACCGCCACCCTGGATCTCATTACTATCATTTCTATGCTAGTTGCTTCGTTCTATCGCTTTGCTGCACTACCTATCACTTGTTCTTCAAGCCTCCCAAATTGCCATGTCAGCCTCTAACCTTTTTCACCCTTCCTAGCAAACCGTTGTTCGGCTATGTTACGCTTTGCTCAGCCCCTCTTGTAGCGTTGTTAGTTGCAGGTGAAGTTGAAGATTGCTCCATGGTGGACAGGATTATGTTGGGATATCACAATATCTCTTATTTAATTAATGCATCTATATACTTGGTAAAGGGTGGAATGCTCGGCCTTATGCCTGGTGTTTTGTTCCACTCTTGCCGCCCTAGTTTCCGTCATACCGGTGTTATGTTCCTAGATTTTGGGTTCCGTACGCGGTTGGGTGATTTATGGGACCCCCTTGACAGTTTGCTTTGAATAAAAATCCTCCAGCAAGGCCCAACCTTGGTTTTACCATTTGCCTCACCTAGCCCTTTTTACCTTGGGTTTCCGGAACCTGAGGGTCATCTTTATTTTACCCCCCGGGCCAGTGCTCCTCCAAGTGTTGGTCCAAACTAGAGCACAGTGCGGGACCATCCCTTGGCAACTTGGGTTACGTCGGTACCTGTACGCTTAGCTTATCCGGTGTGCCCTGAGAACGAGATATGTGCAGCTCCTATCAGGATTTGTCGGCACAGCGGGTGGTCTTGCTGGTCTTGTTTTACCATTGTCGAAATGTCTTGTAAACCGGGATTCCGAGTCTGATCGGGTCTTCCTAGGAGAAGGTATATCCTTTGTTGATTGTGAGAGCTTATCATGGGCTAAGTTGGGACACCCCTGCAGGGTTTAAACTTTCGAAAGCCATGCCCGCGGTTATGGGCAGATGGGAATTTGTTAATGTCCGGTTGTCGATAACTTGACACCAGATCTGAATTAAAACGCATCAACCGCGTGTGTAGCCGTGATGGTCTCTTTTCGGCGGAGTCCGGGAAGTGAACACGGTTTTGGGTTATGTTTGACATAAGTTGGAGTTCAGGATCACTTCTTGATCATTGCTTGCTTCACGACCGTTCCGCTTGCTCTCTTCTCGCTCTTATTTGCGGATGTTAGCCACCATATATGCTTAGTCGCTGCTGCAACCTCACCACTTTACCCCTTCCTTACCCATTAAGCTTTGCTAGTCTTGATACCCATGGTAATGGGATTGCTGAGTCCTCGTGGCTCACAGATTACTACAACAACAGTTGCAGGTACAGGTTATGCGATGATCATGATGCGAGAGCGATGTTTGCTTGTTTCGGAGTTCTTCTTCTGCTTCTTCTTCGATCAGGGGATAGGTTCCAGGTCGGCAGCCTGGGCTAGCAGGGTGGATGTCATTTGAGCTTCTGTTTGTGTTTCATCCATAGTCGGATGTTGCACTTATGTAATATGTTGTTGTATTCATGTGGCATTGTATGCCTTTTGTATGTATCCCCATTTATTATGTAATGTTGATGTAATGATATCCACCTTGCAAAAGCGTTTCAATATGCGGTTCTATCCTTGGTGGGACCTTCGAGTCTCTTGAGGATAGTATCGCATATTGGGCGTGACAAGTTGGTATCAGAGCCTCGACCGACCATAGGAGCCCCCTTGATTGTTGGCCATTGTTGAGTCTAGAAGAAAACTATTTTGAATCTTAGGATTATATATATCGGAGAGTAGGATTCTTTTTACTCCTCGTCCACCTTCGTCCCTCTGGTGAGGACTCCTGACGTAAATGTTTTGTCTTTTCTCTCCTCAAATTTCACTAAAAAAATTTAGGATCACGCAGGTATCCCCAACACTAGATTGCATAACCTGAAAGTTTCGGGAGTTTATAGGTGGGAATTCAAGTAGCTCCTAGAATATCTTTCCGACAGATGCATGATATGGGATTGGGTAAATCTCTATCATATGTATTTGTTCCGGCTTATTTCTGCAAGCCAATCCTTTGTTTTGTTTTGAGTTGTGGTATTCGAGTTGCTTCAATGTCAAGTGTTGATTCCATACCTTTCCTAAGCGGTGTTCTCATATTCCTATGTGAATACTAATCCTTCTTGTTTACCGAGTTTGTCATCCCAATTCTATTTCCAACCGGTGCGCTTCTCTTCAAGTGGATCCGATCATTTTCAACATCCGCAAGATCAATTCTAAGTTTTTCTCAACGGTGTTTGTTCCATCGTCCCCAAGTTACCTTTGTTTTCCCACCCTCCCACCCTTTTCTACAAGAACTCATATATTTTAATCAAGTATCCATTTATTCATGTGAAGTCTCTTCACTCTTTCAATCAATGTTCTTATCCGATGATTCTCAGGAAGATACTAAAGGAGCTTCAAGTTCATCATTCTTCATTCTCGTATTCTTCTCCGGTGGATTAATTTCAAGCTTTCAGTGTTGATCATATTCCTTTCCTCATGTCAAATGCTTTCTCATGCCGATGCACCTCTTAATCATTCACTTCTTCCTATTCATTTGTTCTGGAGTGCTGAAGATATCTCACAAGACTTGTGTTTCCATTCTCAATCCGTTCAAGATATCTCGAGATTATTATCCCATTCAAGCCATTTAATTCTACCGGTGCAATCTTTATTTCAAGCAATCCTTCAACGATGTTCCTTCGAGTGGGCCCTAACCCACAGGTATTTTCCCAGGATCTTACCTGACTCTTCTAATTTATCCAGAGCGATTTCCAAAGTCTTTCGAAGTTTGATGTAAGAATGAATTTTCATCAGTCATATTCCTTCTCCAAGATCGCTTTCAAATCATTTTCATCTTTGGCTCAATCTTTCCTCTTTTAATCCTTCCGGAGTGCCTCAACAATTTGGTGGTGTTTCTCCTTGTCATTCTCAGATTTTGAAGACCGAAGAAGAGTTCCTCTTAAATCCTTACCCATTCTTCTAGAGATTCATGGTTCTAGCTTCATGCCATCCTCATAATTGTTTTTGATTGTGACAATTCTTTTCTTACCATCCGGAGCATTTCATGAGTTGTTTCCATTTCTTTCCTCCGAAGGCCATCATGTCATAATTTTTCATTCTCAGCGTGTAGCTATCATTCTCCAAATCTTACCGGTGCATCATTCAAATAACCTCAAATCAGTTCATGGCCTCTTTGTTCTCTTGTATCTAAATCCCTTCAAGTATCTTCATTCATTTTCAAATTCTTTCCGATGAATTGTGCCTTTCCTACTTTCATTTTCAATTCTTACGATGGTTTGTTCAAGATTCCTCTTCCTTTGCTACCGTATCATTTCATTTGTTGTTTCCAATCCCACCGGTGGTTCCATCTATACCTTCTCAAGTTTACGCTATATCTCTCTTAATTCTTTCTACGAGAATAAGTAGTATGCCAAATCCGTTGCTTGTCATCAATTTAAATTGGTGAAGGATAGGCATGACATAATTATTATTCTTGTTTCATCCAAGTGATTAATTCCTTCTTCCGGAGTTTGTTCATCAGGAAGTAATTCTCAGTTCCAAGTTATTCATCTTTCTTGTCCGGAGTTCAAAGTTTACTCATTTCGTAGCTCCATCAAAAAATCATCGCAAGGCTTCACCTTGTGTTTTCAATTTCTCTTCCTTTCTATCATTCTTTTATTAATGGAGTTCTTCATGGAGGCTAAACATGGTGGTTCGTGAAGGATTCTTTTCATTCTTCAATAATTCTTCAAGATTTCTCTTGAAGTTATGATCCGCCAAGCTATACTCTAAAATAAACATGGTGTTCAACACACGTTTTGTTTTGAGGAGTTCAAGTTTTCTTCATCTTGCATTTCGAAGTGCAATTCGTTCTACGTTATCATTTGAGGTGGTGTTATGTCATTCTTGACAATTTGAGTTCGTGTTTCATGATTCACAAGTTGTCAAGAATGAGATATTTTAAAAAAACCATCATTTTTCTCTTCGATCATGAGATCTTTTCAACCCAGCAATTTCTTTGTTGGAGTATCTTGGGTTATATTTCACCTAAAGCCTTCCATTGGGAATGTTGCTATTTGTGGTGCTTATCAATGATCCAAGCTTTCTCCATATCCTTCTCGGTGAAAGAGGTTTTTCATCTCTTCGTTGATCTCAAGCAAGCAATTGTTTCCATTAGTGGCCGGTTGTCACCTCATAATTTTGAGATGTTTTCCATAAGCCCACAACAAGCTTGTGCTTCCGTTGTTGATTTTCCAACAACTCCGTTAAATCCTACTTCGCAAGGATGCTTTCCAAGTTCATTTGTGGCAAAAGTTGTCATTTTCTTCTCCGTCCCTTTATCCCAACAATCTAGCTTATATTCTTTCGTTCCGGAGGCATTGTGATGTTGCTCTCTTCACCCATCACCTCATTTTGTCAAGATCATGTTCTTTTCGTGCATATCCATTTAACCGAAGTGTTGTGTCACCTCTTCAAGTTCTTTTCATCTTATCAAGTCTTGCATCTCTTTTCAACCGGAGTGCTGTCCGAATTGGATTTTCCTTGTTCCTTGTTTATATTATTTCAACCAGAGTGGTTCCAATTCCTTCTTGTCCATTGTACTCGTCAGTCATTGCTTTGCAACCTCCAAGGTTCACGTGGTGTTCCTTCTTTATATTCTCTACCGCAGTGCTCTCAATTGTGTTCAACTCCGTTGTGTTCTTTCTTTAAACTTTTCAACCTCTCAAGGTTCTTTGCTTTCACTCTTTTGTCGAAGAAGCAACTTGTCTTACCTCTTTCTCTTCCGCTTCTCTCCGGATCCATCCTAGATGTCGGGACGAGATCCTCTCGTAGTGGTGGAGTGTTGTAACGCCCCGGATACAACTTTCCGTATTCGTAACTCCAACTGTTGCCTTTTTCCGGAGATGCGATATGATATTTCCTTCGTGGTTGGGTTTTTGTCTCTTGTTTTGTATTTTGTTCATGTCGTGCATTTCATCTCATGGCATCATGCGCATTGCATTTGCATGTTTTCATAAAGATTGCATTCATTCGTAGTTGGCGCGTTCCCCCCCCTCCCTTGCCTTCGTAGATCATTTCGAGTCCAACCGGGTTCTCGTTCCCCTTCTGTTGGACCGCCAATCTCTCTGCCAGTCATGGACCCCTCTCCTTCGACCCCCCTCTTGCGCGCGTCCGAAACTTGCCCCGAACCCGAACCTCTCGGTCATGACCGTTGGATCCGGATCATCCCCTAACGTCTATAAAACATCTCTGTTTTCTTATTTGGACTCCCTAGCCTATTTATACTCGACCGTCCGATTTAATCGGAGGGCCCAATTCTACCCTAAACCATCCCCTTTCCCTATATAACCTACCTCATTCCAAATCGGGTCAAACCCTAGACCCTAGGCAGACCAATTCCCTCCAATCCCGTAGCCGCCGCCGCTCTCTCCTCGCAATCCGCACGTACCCAGTCCCCTGCCTCCACTTGGCCAGATCCATCAGCCAAACCCCACTTGATCTGGACCGCCAGATCTCAGATCCGATGGCCCGGAGAGCATCCCGCAACCCCGCGGTTCCTGCAGATCCCGTCGCCAGCATCCCCCAATCTGGATCGAGGCAACCCTGTCCGCACCGTCGCGCCGGCCGGCAAGCCGACACCATCAAGCTCCACCCAGGCAGTCCACGTCTGTGCCCCTCCTCCTGTTTCCCTCTCCTCGCTTGTCTCTAACCTCTCTCTCCCTCGTTGCTTTGCAGAGGACCAACCAGGGCGCTGCCAAGCTCGTCGTCCTCGGCCCGGGCTGCTTCAGGTCCGCGCGCCGCCATCCCTGCTTCGCCGGACCTCCCTCTGCGCCTCCCCAAGTCGCGCCCTTGCCTGCCGGAGCTCCTATCGCCGCCGTCGTTGTTCGAGACCTGCGCCTCACTTCCTCCTCAAACCAAAGGGTCAACGCCTCCCCGACCCGAACTGGCCCGGATCCGGCCATCTCCGACACCCTTGCCCGAATCCCGCTGTGCTTCTGCCAAGTCCTGCCGTGGCAAGCCCTCCTGCGCCAAATCCCGCATCGCCAGCAGGCCTTCCTCACCGCCCCCTGCCACTATGCTTCGAGCAAGCAAGCCGAGCACTTGCGTTGACCGCGCACGCGTGGACCATGAGGCCTCGTTCGCCTCCAGCCAAGCCTCCAAGGCCCAACCCACGCCAGATCCGGCCTCGCTCGGCCTCTCCATCAGCCTGGGCCCTGGCCCAAGGGTGAGCTCCTCCAGCGCCCCTGCTCCTGTTGGCCCAGCCATTTTCAGCCTATAGCGTTTTTTTCAGAACTGCGATTTTAGCATTATCGAGTGATTTACAGATTTGCAGAAAAACCCTCATGCTTCATGCATTTAATAACTCATGAACCGTGCATCGGTTTAAAAAATTTTATATATGTAAAATGTTCAGAATTCTGTCTAGTTTCATAATACTCAATTGTCATCCATATTTGAAATGTTTAAACATGTTGTTTGTTTAAACTAGCTCAAATGCCATGTTGAAATGATTTATTTCATAACTAAATAACTGTAGCTCGGTTTTAAATAAACTTTATATGTAAATGGGGTGGAAAAATGCATAGATTAACTTGGTTCACTTACTTTGCATGTTTAACAACTCTAAAATACGATTTAGGGCAGAACAGTATCAAATCCAAAATATGCACATGAGGATTATCCGGAATTGTTGTTTGTTGTTCCGGCCTCATTTAAACTTGCCTAGATAGGTAATTTTCATATGCTTCACCCCTTTCCATGTTTAACAACATTTAACATTGTTGTGTACCTAAACAAGAGCGAACTAAATAACTCAGATGTGGTGTTTTGTCAATATGCAACTCGTTGCATATTGAGCTCCACTTAACTTGTAGTATTGTTTGTTGCACTTTGCCATGCCATGCCTCGTTAAACCGGACAAGCATCATACTTGTTTGTGCATCATGCCATGTTTATGCTCGTGCATTTACCATGTTGTTTGTTTCTTTTCGGTGTTGCTTCTTAGTTCCGGTAATGTTGCGATTGTGAGGATTCGTTCGATTACTCCCGTTCGTCTTCTTCATGGACTCATTCTTACTCCTAGCGGGATTTCAGGCAAGATGACCACTACCTTGGATCTCATTACTATCATTGCTATGCTAGTTGCTTCATTCTATCGCTTTGCTGCGCTACCTATCACTTGTTCTTCAAGCCTCCCAAATTGCCATGTCAGCCTCTAACCTTTTTCACCCTTCCTAGCGAATCGTTGTTCGGCTATGTTACTGCTTCGCTCAACCCCTCTTATAGCGTTGTTAGTTGCAGGTGAAGTTGAAGATTGCTCCATGGTGGACAGGATTATGTTGGGATATCACAATATCTCTTATTTAATTAATGCATCTATATACTTGGTAAAGGGTGGAGGGCTCGGCCTTATGCCTGGTGTTTTGTTCCACTCTTACCGCCCTAGTTTCCGTCATACCGGTGTTATGTTCCTGGATTTTGCGTTCCTTACGCGGTTGGGTGATTTATGGGACCCCCGTGACAGTTCGCTTTGAATAAAAATCCTCCAGCAAGGCCCAACCTTGGTTTTACCATTTGCCTCACCTAGCCCTTTTTCCCTTGGGTTTCCAGAGCCCGAGGGTCATCTTTATTTTACCCCCCGGGCCAGTGCTCCTCCGAGTGTTGGTCCAAACTAGAGCACCGTGCGGGACCATCCCTTGGAAACTTGGGTTACGTCGGTACCTGTACGCTTAGCTTATCCGGTGTGCCCTGAGAATGAGATATGTGCAGCTCCTATCGGGATTTGTCGGCACAGCGGGTGGTCTTGCTGGTCTTGTTTTACCATGGTCGAAATGTCTTGTAAACCGGGATTCTGAGTCTGATCGGGTCTTCATGGGAGAAGGTATATCCTTCGTTGATCGCGAGAGCTTATCATGGGCTAAGTTGGGACACCCCTACAGGGTTTAAACTTTCGAAAGTCGTGCCCGCGGTTATGGGCAGATGGGAAATTGTTAATGTCCGGTTGTAGATAACTTGACACCAGATCCGAATTAAAATGCATCAACCGCGTGTGTAGCCGTGATGGTATCTTTTCAGCGGAGTCCGGGAAGTGAACACGGTTTTGGGTTATGTTTGACGTAAGTAAGAGTTCAGGATCACTTCTTTATCATTGGTAGCTTCAAGACCGTTCCGCTTGCTCTCTTCTCGCTCTTATTTGCGGATGTTAGCCACCATATATGCTTAGTCGCTGCTGCAACCTCACCACTTTACCCCTTCCTTACCCATTAAGCTTTGCTAGTCTTGATACCCATGGTAATGGGATTGCTGAGTCCTCGTGGCTCACAGATTACTACAACAATAGTTGCAGGTACAGGTTATGTGATGATCATGACGCGAGAGCGATGTTTGCTTGTTTCGGAGTTCTTCTTCTGCTTCTTCTTCGATTAGGGGATAGGTTCCAGGTCGGCAGCCTGGGCTAGCAGGGTGGATGTCGTTTGAGCTTCTGTTTGTGTTTCATCCGTAGTCGGATGTAGCTCTTATGTAATATGTTGTTGTATTCATGTGGCATTGTATGCCTTTTGTATGTATCCCCATCTATTATGTAATGTTGATGTAATGATATCCACCTTGCAAAAGCGTTTCAATATGCGGTTCTATCCTTGGTGGGACCTTCGAGTCTCTTTAGGATAGTATCACATATTGGGCGTGACAGTTGGGAGGCGAAATTATAAGCCCCTATCTTTCGTAGTGTCCTATTAAAACTCCATAACCATAAGTATTGCATGAGTGTTTGCAATTGTAGAAGACTATATGATAGTTGAGTATGTGGAGTTTGCTAAATCAAAGCTTTGACATAGACCCTTCCTGAAAATAAGATGAATTGTAATTGTTTGGTGAATGAGAATGAAGTTTGCTAGCTTTCAAGAAAGTTTATGGTCTATGCTTTAACATGTGAATTGCTTGTTACTTGTTCATGAGAAGTTTTATGTGATGAACTACAGTTATGACATATAATCATGCTAGAAAAGGTGATTGAAATTATCATTGATCAAACTTGTGCACCTGCTAGCATTCACACTTCATAAATTCTTTCTTTTATCATTTACCTACTCGAGGACGAGCAGGAATTAAGCTTGGGGATGCTGATACGTCTCCAACGTATCTATAACTTATGAAGCATTCATGCTATTTTATTATCTGTTTTGAATGTTTATGGGATTTATTATACATGTTCATATTATTTTTGGGACTAACCTATTAACCGGAGGCCCAGCCCATATTGCTGTTTTCTTGCCTATTTCACTGTTTCGAAGAAAAGGACTATCAAACGGAGTCCAAACGGAATGAAACCTTCGGGGGCATTATTTTTGGAACGGAAGCAATCCAGGGGACTTGGAGTGCAAGCCAGGGAAGCTTCGAGGAGGCCACGAGGCAGGGGGCGCGCCCACCCACCCTCGGCGCGCCCTCCACCCTTGTGGGCCCCTCGTGGCTCCCCTGACCGACTTCTTTCACCTATATAAGTCGACATACCCTAAAAACATCTAAGACAAAGATAGATCGGGAGTTCCGCCGCCGCAAGCCTCTATAGTCACCAAAAACCTCTCGGGAGCCCGTTCCAGCTCCCTGCCGGAGGGGGAACCCATCACCGGTGGCCATCTTCATCATCCCGGCGCTCTCCATGACGAGGAGGGAGTAGTTCACCCTCGGGGCTGAGGGTATGTACCAGTAGCTATGTGTTTGATCTCTCTCTCTCTCTCTCTCTCTCTCTCTCGTGTTCTCTCTATGGCACGATCTTGATGTATCGCGAGCTTTGCTATTATAGTTGGATCTTATGATGTTTCTCCCCCTCTACTCTCTTGTAATGGATTGAGCTTCCCCTTTGAAGTTATCTTGTCGGATTGAGTCTTTAAGGATTTGAGAACACTTGATGTATGTCTTGTCGTGCTTATCTTTGGTGACAATGGGATATCATGTGATCCACTTGATGTATGTTTTGGTGATCAACTTGCGGGTTCCTCCCATGAACCTATGCATAGGGGTTGGCACACGTTTTCGTCTTGACTCTCCCGTAGAAACTTTGGGGCAATCTTTGAAGTACTTTGTGTTGGTTGAATAGATGAGTATGAGATTGTGTGATGCATATCGTATAATCATGCCCACGAATACTTGAGGTGACAATGGAGTATCTAGGTGACATTAGGGTTTTGGTTGATTTGTGTCTTAAGGTGTTATTCTAGTATGAACTCTATGATAGATTGAACAGAAAGAATAGCTTCATGTTATTTTACTACGGACTCTTGAATAGATAGAACGGAAAGGATAACTTTGAGGTGGTTTCGTACCCTACCATAATCTCTTCGTTTGTTCTCTGCTATTAGTGACTTTGGAGTGACTCTTTTTTGCATGTTGAGGGATAGTTATATGATCCAATTATGTTATTATTGTTGAGAGTACTTGCACTAGTGAAAGTATGAACCTTAGGCCTTGTTTCATAGCATTGCAATACTATTTACACTCACTTTTATCATTAGTTACCTTGCTGTTTTCATATTTTCAGATTACAAAAACCTTTATCTACCATCCATATTGCACTTGTATCACCATCTCTTCGCCGAACTTGTGCACCTATACAATTTACCATTGTATTGGGTGTGTTGGGGACACAAGAGACTCTTTTTCATTTGGTTGCAGGGTTGCTTGAGAGAGACCATCTTCATCCTACGCCTCCCACGGATTGATAAACCTTAGGTCATCCACTTGAGGGAAATTTGCTACTGTCCTACAAACCACTGCACTTGGAGGCCCAACAATGTCTACAAGAAGAAGGTTGTGTAGTAGACATCAGGCGTCAAGATCAATCTCTCCCCCTGCAGCAGGCTCCTGTGACTACGATGGGGTGTCGTGCTTTCACTCTGGAGCTATGTCGCGTCGCCTGGCCCGGCAAGTTCAAGCCGGACCTGCCCCCACACTACGACGGCACTCCTGACCCCGCTGAGTTCCTCCAGCTCTATGAGCTAAGTATCGAGGTGGCCAACAACGACAATTAGTTCATGGCGAACTAGTTCCCCATGGCCCTCAAGGATAGCGCACACTCGTGGCTCCTGAACCTTCTAGTCGGGTCGATCTCCTCCTGGGACGAGCCGCGCGAGCGGTTCATCGCCAACTTCCAGGGCACTCGTGACCGCCCTCCCGCGGCGGGTGACCTACGTCGCATTAAGCAGCAACCAAGCGATACCTTACATAAGTACATACAGCGCTTCACCAATGTTCGCCTCAACATACCAAAGGTGTCGGATGAGGCTATCATCTCAGCGTTCTCTGATGGCGTCAAGGATGTCAAGATGAAGGAGGAGCTCGCCATTCATGAGGACCCTGTGATCGGCCTTGGAGATGTTCAACATGGCAACCAGGTGCACGAGGGCAGAGGAAGGTCGCCTCTCCCTCCTGGAGCCTGCAGAGGTCGATCCTGAAGACAAGAAGGCCATATCTAAGGACGTGGAATGCAAGGGTCTTGCCGTGCTCGCGGCCAAACCTGAGATGAAGCGCGGCTACGACCACCCCGAGTCCTCCAAGGGCAGCCGCCCATTCTGCGTCTTCCACAATGTCCACAGCTACAACACCAATGACTGCCAAGAGCTCAGGGCGATCCGCGCCAGGCTCTTTGGCCGCCGCCCTGAGTGGAATGACCGTGGCTATGGCGACGGAGGAGGCCGCGATGGAGAACACTGGGACAAATGTGACCCCCACCAGGACTAGCACGATCACCCTCGTCAGGACCGCTGGTAGGGCCAACTTCGCGATAGCCCATGTAGGGACTAGCCTCATGAGGACCGTCCTAAGGGCAACGCCGGTCTCACTCCTCCGCCGCCACCACCAAGGAGGAAAGAAAACCACCGCGAAGACGAAGGGGCTGGGGGCTTCCAAGAGCCTCGTGCCATTGCCTGCATCCTGGGTGGTACTCAGGCCCCCGCCTCTCATCGCATCTTCAAGCAGTTCGCTTGTGAGGTGAATGCGGCCCTCCCCAAGCTCGAGGCGACGCGTCCTCTCAGGTGGTCCAAGTACGCCATCACCTTCGACTCTACGGATCAGCTCAAGTGTGCAGCCACCATAGGTGCACTCCCAATGCTCTGCTCGCCGACCATCAGCAACGTCCTCATCACCAAGACACTCACCGACGGGGGCGCGGGGCTCAACGTCCTCTCTGCTGAGACGTTTGAAAGACTCCAAGTTCCCTATGACCAGCTCCTCCCCACCAAGCCCTTCTCAGGGGCGACTAATGGCTCCACCGTCCCCCTGGGGCAGATTCTCCTTCATGTCACCTTCGGCAAGCGTGACAACTACTGCATCGATCTCATCAACTTCGACATCGCCCACATTTGCCTCCCGTACAATGCCATCCTCAGGTATCCCGCCCTTGCCCAGTTCGTGGCAGTGACTCACCATGGCCACAATGTCCTTAAGATGTTAGAAAGCAGTGGCACCATCACGATTGCCTGCGAAGAGAAGGACGTGGTATGCTCCCTCAAGCGCGCCTACCAGGCCACAGCGGTCAAGAACTCAGATGACGAGGGCACCCTCCACCCTACTGAGGCCATCCCCACGAACAAGAAGCAGCTCCTCCTCAGCGGCCCTCAAGAGGCTGGAGCGTCCGACGATCGTGCCTCAAGCCCCGCGCCTACCGCTGGGGCGCCTTCCTCTCTCGCATAGGAAGGCACACCCGACGCCCCTCTCAGGTTGGGATCGGGGGCTCTCCTCTGGAGGGCCTCTGGCCTGGACAGCGTCACGAGGGAGCCGTTCGAGCACCATGAGGAGGCGTGCTTCATCGCGCGCTTCCGTGAGCAGGGCATAGGGTGCGAGGTGCCAGGCGCTCAGGAGTTCATCACCAAGGTAATTGCAGAGCTTTAGGAGGCGCGGGCCATGCGCAGCAAGCACCGCCCCGCATCGCTCAGTGCAGCTACGACCCCTGACATGGGTGGCGAGCGGCGCATCTGCGTCAACATCCCAGGCCTCAATAGGGATGCTTCTCAGGAGCTCTTCTGGCTGTCCCGTGTTGGAAGGAGTGGGGTCTGCCCCTGCAGCCATCTTCGCATGTCGTTCGGCCTGCTGAACATGGCTGTCGCACACCAGCGCTACCTGCAGGGCATCATGGCGGCTCATGAGGACAGGCACCAGGTGATCCTATCGGAGGAGGTGTTGGACCCTCGCGGGCCTCCCGGACCCCCCGAGCCTCAGGAGACGGTCAGCTCATGAGGAACGACCTCTCCAGCACGCATCTTCAGCTGCTCCAACACTTCTTCAACGACGGTGCCAGGTGACTTTTTGGTTCGTTCAATTGAGGGCGCCCCTCAAGCAGCATTATCCTCAAGATGCTAGGGCTTGTCCCTGCAACCGCACCATTTTGATTCATGTACCCCAGACCAGTTATGCATGCTCTAGTTACCATGGTTGTTGATATTGCCGCTACCATTTCATTATCTATGGAGTTGCCCCCCGTGGCCTCTACGCGTGCTAACCCGCCCCTTGCTCATCCCACAACGGGGGCTATTGGCACAACGCCTGCGCTCGGGTCCATCCCTGCAGCGCTGATAAACCTAAGAGACTGAGCTTAAGCTCGCGGCTAGCCCCGCGGACGTCACCTCACTAAGACCTTAGTTCCTTTGTCTTCTTGCAGAAAGATCATTGGCAGGATAGCGAGCACGGCTCTGTCTTGTGTTTTCCTTTTTCGGCTAACTCGCTGGATCTTCCGGAGCGGGGACCACCAGTGGCTTCACCCAAACTTCGAGACGCAACACCTCCTAGGCACCCCCTGAGGGCCAGCCACTCTTTTCTTGCACAAGTAGCTTGCACGTTAAAGGGGGGGGGGGCTTGTGGCACCCCAGCACAGAAAAACCGGAATGCCGCGTATTCCAGTCCAGAGATCGAGATGAAGTCTTCTGGAATAATACACTGCTTGACATAGAACAAATCAGCTCTTATTACAAAGGATAAATACAAATGTCCTATTTCACGAAGGTTCACATCAGCACAACGACACTATGCCTGCGATACTACACTTGCTCTATGCTAGCAGCAGAACAACTCGTAGCAGCGGAAATCTTCTAGCAGCGAAACAACGACGAAGGTAGTGAACTCCACTCTGCAGGGACTCTGGCTGGGACACGATCTAGCTCGCACAAATGGAAACCACGACAAGCAATCAAGCAATCACGGCATCACCTACAATCCGGCATGACACGCCAGGTCAGTACATGGAGTGTACTTGCAAGCTCACAACAACCAAAAGCATCAAGGCAAGACAACAACATATCATTAAGCAGGTTAATTAAATTAATACCTACCATGATACGAAAGCAACAACTAAGCATGATATGAAACTACTACCATACTGATAAACCAACATCTCATTCCCAACAACAATCTCACTCTTGGCTAACTAGCCAAGCAATATGCCATCTCGACCACCTCGTGGTCCACATGATCACCTCGTGATCAAAACATCCATGTGATCACATCGCGATCAATATATCCACGCGTCACCTCATGACCACATCACAAACTGAATGTTCATCCTCAAGATCATTTTAATATCATCATCAACATCCTGCCAAACTGTTACTGCTCACATATATCATATAAATCATCTATAAGTCATTCTATCATGTGAGTGATAATCGAACGGTGTGACCTAGTACGAACTTGTGCCCATGACCGAGGACGCGGCTATCGATGGATTACACACACACAAACACACGCACACACACACTTCAGAGGTACCGCACTTTACCCACACCATAGAAACCATGGCCTCGCACTCCCATTCGGGTGGACCAACGACGTTGCGACAAAACTGATCTACTTCCATGACACTCTCCCAGCCACTCTGACAAGCACCCCTTACAGGGTTCAGTCCTGGGTGACCCCGCCTACCAGAGGCCAAACTACCATCGTCGTGGCAAAACAAACAGTCCCAAACAGGGACACCGTACCATAACAACAACAGGTCCACAAGGTTTATGTCCGCCTACCTGATCAGGGTAGAGCGCGTCCATAACCTTCCCTACATTGGAGGCACCAGCGAGAGGCATGCCAATAAACTCAGCTAGGCCCTTCCCATATAGGCAAATGTGGTTGCACTGGAAAAAGCCCGTTTCAGTGGCACCTGACCAACTTAATGACATAATTTATTCCCAAAAATATAATTGTAATCACAGATACTCCGATATCAACTATCAAATTGTAATCCAAGTCATATCAATATCCAACAAATAATCTAAAGCATACCATCATCATATTAAAATACTCCGAGGATAGCATAACACTTCTATCATGATGATTCCGAAAACAATAGTCCTACTAATCCAATAACAAGAACAAAGCTATCCAGTTAAGATCCACATGTAAACATCATCTCCGAAAATAATACTCCAAGCAACAGAACATCAACTATCATCATAAAGATAATCATACTAACCACTAATAATCCAAAGGCAGCATGACATTCAAGGCGATACTCCAAAATATAATACCAGATTCCAACATGAAAACAATCATAACATAAGCTTCTAATAATCCAGAGGCAACATGTCACTCATCACCTGCAAGCATAACTCCTTGAAATCCAAACAATAGCATGGCAACAGCAAGATCAAAATAACACTCCGAGAAAAATGCCATGCACAGGTCATATGTAGCTAAAGCAATATTTTAAACAAGTTCAAATAAATTAAACCATGTCACTGTATTACAGTGATGCAAATGGCTTGCCTGGGGTGGAAGAAATCACCGGGAGAAAGTGCGAGAAACTCGCAGAAAGAATCGCCGGAAATCGTACTCTCTCGGAGGGGGCTGAATAAGGGCAGGGGCAAAATGGTCATTTTTAGAATGTCAAAACATGGTGAAAATGGTTCCATCAGAACGGTCTCAATGATACTAGTGGGCTTTGGAATCACTTGATTTGAAGCTACGGTTGAAAAGATATAGCTGTTTTTCTGCTAGGGACTTATTTGTAATAAAATCATCACAAATAGGCCCTTAACAGGAAAAACAGAACGCGCCTTCTCTGAAAATACATTTTGCAGAAAGAAAAACGCATTTCGGCCTGAAGAAGAACATAATGCGCTTTTGTTAAGTGAAGACGTACTCTCTGGAGTACGCCTCCACTTAACCACGTCAGCGGGCTGGCCCGGTCGACGCTATGTGGCCGACAGGCGGGGCCCAGTGGCGGGGTCAATGTCGTCTTCGTCCCAACCGCGCCCGCCCGCGGTCCAGAGGGAGGTCGCCGGCGCGGGCGGCCGTCCCCACGCCACCGGCCACCTCCGGTGACGCTCCGGCCACCTGAGTGACCAGGACGACGAGCTGCATCCACCTGAGGGTTCTGCCCATGATGGAGAGCAGCGGAGCAGGCAGAGCAATGGCGACGATGGAGGAGAGCTTCGGGCATCGATGGGCACGACACTCCAGCGACTTGGAGGCGAGGATGAGCTCTGGGGGAACTTGGAGATGACTGGATAGGGCTTTGGCGGACGTAGGAGGTGGAGAGGGGACGCGGTTCGCCGGAATCGAAGTGGGCAGAGGCGGCGGCCAAAGCGGCAATGTGCGGCTAGGAGAGCTCCTGGAGGTCGGGCGACTAACTAGGGAGGAGTCTGGGAGTGCGAGGGAGCTGCTGGTGAGGTTGGGAGTGGTTGGGGACGGCTTAAATAAGCGCAGGGCGAGGAGGCCGAGCTGGCGTCACCGTGGATACGTGTGCAGCACCATGGACGCGTGTGCACGCGCATGAGCTCGGGGTTAGGCGACAAAAGATGCACAGGGGAGAGCGCACGGGGAAGAGGAGGCCAAGGGAGCACAGGGAGGAAGACGACGGCGACGAACGGAGCCAAAACACCACTGTACGTCAGTGGTCACGCAGCGGCTTGCATCGGTGAGGAAGCTGCCGGAAGGGGAGAGGGGTCCAGGGGAATGGCGACAAAGAGAGGAAGACAATGGACATGTTCACGAGCTCTAATATGACAAGGGAAAGAGGTGCCAATGCACAAACGGTGCTCTGGACACGCCAAAGCGCACAGAGCGCGTGAAACTGCATGCCATCCACGTGGTCACCATGCGACAATGCAAAGGGAGGTCACGAGGGGCAGGGAAATGGTGTCCAGCGCTAAGTCCTTCCAAGGTGCATCATTAATGAAGCATTGGCTTGACCTGAGGCACAGTGGTTGGGTTGGAATCAAGCTCTGAAGTTTACTGCATCAAACTTGGCCGTGTACTAGTGATCAACAGGAACTTGGTTGGAGTCGATGAGTTTGTCTAGGATATTTATCTATGGAAGGACTATATTCCTGGAGGTTTAGAGAAGAAATGGACCACAAATGACTAGGGTTGCTTTGCAACTGCATTTTTGGTCCAGAAACTTGATTTAGATGATGCACTTACAGGGAGTTATGGAATGGACATATAAAGATGCTGTAAAAAGATTATGCCAAATGGACAAGCCAAAATGACACTTGCTTCACAAGCATCATTTCTGTCCAGAAACTTCAAATAATTTTGGTGATCAAATGGCTCAATGAAATGATGCCAAATTGGGTGGAGAGATGTTTTATGGATAGAAGAATGATCTGGTAATTTATCAGAATTTTTGAAGCAATATAAAATAACTTGCTTCACCACCTGAAAATATTGCCAGAATCAAAGATTTGCTCCTGTGCTCACATATATCATTGGATGGAGCTGCAAATGGGTGGAGGGGGTTAATATGAGCACATTAAGGAGTGTACAAAAGTTCAACTCATTTGGATACTCCTAGCTAGTACTTCCTTCACAAAGCCTTCTGTCTGACAGAAACTTTGAAAAATCACCGAGGAAGATTGGCTAGGCAAATAAAGTTGAACTTGTGAGTGAGACAATTATTTGGACATATAAGCATGCCCAAAAATCTTGGGAGCCACTAGAAAAATATAAATGACACTTCCTTCACAAAGTGCCATTCAGGGCAGAAATGAAGAATAATTATTGGGGAATTATTCGAGCTAGGACAGGAAAGTTTGGGCATATTTGATCAACATGTGACCCAAAGGAATTATGAGAATTAATTGGGAATTTTTGGATGGCCAGAAATATAGGTTGCTTCACAACCTAGGGCAGATAGGGTTATTCCTTTAATGAAAAAGGAATTTTCCCTAGAATAAGATTCTAGGGTTTGGTCAAGGAGTGAAGTGACATGATATTGGCAAGGTTTTGAGAATGATGAGCCACTTCGGAGGGGGAGTGAGGATGATTTCCCAGGTGGCAAGGCCACAGGACCACTCCAAAAAGAAAAACAGAGCAAAAACCAAATAAATCAAAAGAAAAAGAAAAGGGCCAAAAACCAGGTTGTTACAGCCCTGAGCACCACGCCTCAAGGGCTCCTACTGACTCTCGGGCCGCTCACCACCTGTCCTTGACCATGGCATCGCGGTCTGGCATACTAGCGGCGGCTAAGCCTCACTCGAGGGTCGAGACCCGAGGACGTAGAGCACCCAGACGAGCGAGAAGGATGGGGACAGCATGGGCCCGGCCTAGGGGCGCCGTGGAGGGAGGGGCACAACTTAATTAACATCACACAAGAAGCTCGTCCCCGTAGCTAAAGAATCATCATGGGCTCGCTAAGATAAGTTACCCCACACTTGCATGATAGCACGAACCCTACAATCAGCGCTCCGTCTCTAGCAATCTCGCTCGGGCAAGGATGTTTCCCTTTCGGTCTTTTGGGCGCTTGCCCACCAAAGGGGACCTCCTGAGCATAGCTCCTTAGGGGCTCTTACTAGACCTCGGGCCGCTCACCTCCTAGCCTTGACCACGGCATCACGACCTCGCATACCAGCAAGGGATGAATCTTGCCTGGGGACTGGGTCCTATCGGCGTAGAGCACTAAGCTATCACATGAATGAAAGGGGGAACCATGCTAAGGAGAGAGACGCGAACACAACATTGAATCAGAAATGATAACGCTAAAGTACGAGCGTCGTAGTTTTTTACATACCCCCACGGGGCTCGTCATGGTTTTGTGTAGAGATGAAGCAAAAGGAAAAACCCACTAAAGAGCCGCGGCCTTGGCGACATCACCGACGATGCCGGGATGACGCTGCTACTGCGGTCCGGGCACGGCGGCTCGGTGACTCATAGCTATCATCATCTCTCAAGTCCAATGAGGTGTTGCTGCTGCCGGAGGAGTCGCGGACAAGGCCAAGGGCAAGTTCACCGCCCGTGGCAGCGCCGCCATGGCCACCTCCCCGGGGGCAGCACTCCAGGCGCCCGCCATCCTCGCCGAAGACCTTGAAGGAGAGCGTAGAAGCTCCATCATATTTGAAATGAATGGCGTTGCCTCCATTCAGGGGGCAGACGCGGGCAATAGCGCCCCACCCTCAGGTCATCAAGACATCGCCGGAGTCGACGACCTCAATTTCCGCTGCAGGAGCTTGGCTGCAGCATCCGGCGTGTTGTAGCCACAACTCGACGGGTCCCCTCGGTGGTACCTCACTCGCGAGGGACCACGGGAGGCGGATCCATGTGCGCGGCGGCATTGCCGCCAACACCACAAACTCACGGCCCGTGCCTTCGGCGTGGGTCTGTGAGTGGGATCGCCATACAGCCACCACTTGTCATCCTCTGCGGCCCCACTCCTCTCAGTGTCCACTGCCACTTCCATGAATGGGGCTTTGCGCGCGAGCATGCAAGGGGACCGGGAAGCCCGATGGAGCCCTTTGACGCCCGGGTAATCAAGCTACAGTAACCCTCTAGTAATGATGCCACGTCACCTCGCTTACTGTTGCTAATCGCACATTAGTTTGAAACTGATACAAATTTGAATTAAAAAAATGGCAACCAACAAAAGTTTTCAAAAAATAAAACTGAACTGTTCACACTATTTTATAAATTCGCTTGATCATTGCCATAATGTTACCAACCTCATTTGACTCACAGATAAATCCCTAGGAAATTAATAAGTGGTCCAACAACAAATACATTGGCCATTTCAAAATAAATGAATGTTCATGTATTTACAAACCACTTGAAATCGTGTGTGCTAGCTCAAAACATTGCCTACTATTGATGTGACAAGTTTTGTATTCAAGAAAACTTGTTTGGATTAAATTAAAATACAAAACGGTGAAGAAAATACAAAACAGAAAATTAGAAGAAGGAACACAGGCTAAGTGCACACTGTGCACTAGAGGCCCAGTCCTATAGTGCACGGCCCAGCCCACCACAGGCCTTTCCTCTTCTCTTGTACAGAGGAGAAGGTAGAGGCCATGGTGTGGCGGCCATCCCACGGTGCCATGGCCGGATGGCCACCATGTCCACTCCCCTCGGCCTATAAGAGTGTCCCCTGGAAACCCTAGCCAGCTCTCGACCGATCCCCTCACTTTCCCCATCGAATCGCCTCCTCCTCGGCTCGGAATCGAGCCCGGAACCTCGCGTGGTGACTGTACACCTCGCCGCCATTGCCGCGGACAACGTGCTCTCCGGCGCCTGTGGATCCGTCCAGGAAGACCGTCACCTCGACTTCATCATCCCCGAGTAACAACTGGATCTGGGACGTCCCGTACATTCGCCATCGACATCGTCATCTCCGCGTACATCGTCGTCGTCCGCTGTCGTTTGCCGCTACTCCGGTCCATCCCCGGCCACCCCGACCACGTCCTCGAGCTCACTGTGAGCTCCTCTGCCTGCTTCCCCTGCTTGCCCCCCTCGATCCGTCGCCGTTTAGCCGCCCCGCACTTCGGCCGCCATGTATGGAGCTTGCGCCCCGCCACGCCCCTGGTCGCGACCAGCTGCGCGTCAGCCGTCCCCTGGCCGCGTCCGCCCGCGCGTGCGTGCACCCGATGTGCCCTGGACGTGCACCTCCGGTGCTCGCCCTGCTGCTGCATCTCCTTGTAGTGCCGCTGTTGCGTTGCTGTTGCTGCTCGGCTACTGCTGCTGCTGCTTCCTACTGTGCTGCCCGGCTACTCTTAACTCTATGCGCTGCTGCTACTTACTGCTTCTTAGCTTCTGCTACTTACTGTTCACTGATGCTGCTCTGCTCCGACCACTACTACGGCTGGGCATGGCCATGGCCATGACCTAGGTGTGTGTGTTGTGTGTGTGTGCTGTGTAGTGTGTGTGAGGCCGGGTGTGTCACAGCGGTGAGTGGCCAGCCCTATTTAGTTAAGTTATTAGGTTAGTTTATTTGTTTAATTAGTCAAATGGGTAGATGACATGTGGACCCACTTTTAGTTTCAAGAAAAAGCAAATATTTTTCCAAAAAAATGTCTAAGTCAATGACATGTGGGACCCACTTACACTATTCATATGTTGACCAGTCAACCTTTGACCGGGTCAACCCAACCCCACTGGCCCCACTGTCATACTTACATGCTAGGGTAGAACTAGGTGACAACAGTATATTCTGTTTTTAATTCGAATTAATGTAAAACCAGAAATTCCAGAGATTGTTTAAATCTTTGAAAATTCATATAAAATAAACCGTTTATCAGATGAAAAAACTTTGTACATGAAACTTGCTCAGAACGACGAGACAAATTCGGATACGCAACCCGTTTGTCCACCATGCATCCCTAGCGTAGCGAACACGCAACTTTCTCCCTCCAGTTCATGTGTCTGAAAACGCGAAACACCGGGGATACTTACCCGGATGTTCCCCCCTTCACCGGTATCACCTCCTACTGCGTTAGGTCACCTCTAGCACTGCATGTTGCCATGCTATGCTTTGTGATACTTTGATTTCTCTACTATTTATTGTGTTCCCCTCCGTTACTTCTTTCCGGTAGACCCCGAGGCTGCCGACGACCCCCCAGTTCAACTATGGAGTTGACGACCCCTCCTTCTTGCCAGAGCAACCAGGAAAGCCCCCCCCCCCTTGATCACTAGATATCGCCTATTCTTCTCTATACTGCTAGCATTAGAGTAGTGTAGCATGTTACTATTCGGTTACTCCTATTCTGTTGCATAGCATGTCATTGTTGCTACAGTCGTTGATACCTTACCCGCAATCCTAAATGCTTAGTATAGGATGCTAGTTTATCATCATTGGCCCTACATTCTTGTCAGTCTGCCTTGCTATACTATCGGGCCGTGATCACTTGGGAGGTGATCACGAGTATATACTATACATATATGCATACTATACAGATGGTAACTAAAGTCGGGTTGGCTCGTTGAGTACCCGCAAGTGATTCCGATATGGGGGCTGAAAGGACACGTGGCTCCATCCCGGTAGAGGTGGGCCTGGGTTCCCGACGGCCCCCGATTGTTACTATGTGGCGGAGTGACAGGGCAGGTTGAGACCACCTAGGCGAGAGGTGGGCCTGGCCCTGGTCGACGTCCGCGGTTATTTCATAATAACACGCTTAACAAGATCTTGGTATTTGATCTGAGTCTGGCCACTGGCATATACGCACTAACCAACTACGCGGGAAAGATATGGGCACTCGACGTTGTGGTATCAGCCGAGGCCTTCTTGACGTCAGCGACGGAGCGGCGCGCGCCGGATTGGACTGGAACGCCTGCTCTTGTATTAGGGAGACTAGGTCTGCTTCCGGCCGCCCTCGCAACGTGCATGTGTGCAATGGGCGATGGGCCTAGACCCCTGCGCGCATAGGATTTAGACCGGCGTGCTGACCTCTCTGTTGTGCCTAGGTGGGGCAGCAACGTGTTGATCTTCCGAGGCCGGGCATGACCCATGAAAGTGTGTCCGGCCAAATGGGATCGAGCGTGTTGGGTTATGTGGTGCACCCCTGCAGGGAAGTTTATCTATTCAAATAGCCGTGTCCCTCGGTAAAAGGACGACCCAGAGTTGTACCTTGACCTTATGACAACTAGAACCGGATACTTAATAAAACACACCCAGACAAGTTCCACAGACAACCCGGTGATCGCTTTTCCACAGGGCGACGAGGGAAGGATCGCCGGGTAGGATTATGCTACACGATGCTACTTGGAGGACTTCAATCTACTCTCTTCTACATGCTGCAAGACGGAGGCTGCCAGAAGCGTAGTCTTCGATAGGACTAGCTATCCCCCTCTTATTCTGGCATTCTGCAGTTCAGTCCACCGATATTGCCTTTTTACACATTTACCCATGCATATGTAGTGTAGCTCCTTGCTTGCGAGTACTTTGGATGAGTACTCACGGTTGCTTTTCTCCCTCTTTTCCCCTTTTCCCTTCTACCTGGTTGTCGCAACCAGATGCCGGAGCCCAGGAGCCAGACGCCACCGTCGACGACGACTCTTACTACACTGGAGGTGCCTACTATTACGTGTAGGCTGCTGACGACGACCAGGAGTAGTTAGGAGGATCCCAGGCAGGAGGCCTGCGCCTCTTTCGATCTGTATCCCAGTTTGTGCGAGCCATCTTATGGCAACTTGTTTAACTTATGTCTGTACTCAGATATTGTTGCTTCCGCTAACTCATCTATGATCGAGCACTTGTATTCGAGCCCTCGAGGCCCCTGGCTTGTATTATGATGCTTGTATGACTTATTTATGTTTTTAGAGTTGTTTTGTGGTATCTTCCCGTGAGTCCTTGATCTTGATCGTACACGTTTGCGTGGATGATTAGTGTACAATTGAATCGGGGGCGTCACAAGTTGGTATCAGAGCCGACTGCCTGTAGGAACCCCCCTTCCACACTCCTTGGCCGAAGTTGAGTCTAGTCATTGCAAAACTTTTACTAACATGGCTGTGTGGCTTACGGGCCCACGTCGCCATTTGGGTGGTATTCGGATCTTTTATTCCTTGCCTTTACTCTGGGACTCTGATCTCTCTTCTATTCGGGTTAAATGGTTTTGCTAACTCTAACTCTAGGTTCTCGTAAATACTTTCTACCGGAGAGCCCCTTCATTCCAGATGATGGCCTGCTTCACCAGAAGATTCCGAAGATACTCTTCAATATTCTCTCGAGACTTTGTGCCCACCGCTTTTGCTATTCCCGACCATCGATAAATACTTATGGATAACTACTTACACTTGCCATTCATACGATCATCCACCGTTGATCTTGTTATTACAAGATACCCCAAAGTTTTCTCTATTGTTCCGAGAATACTTTGTGCCTACTGCAATGCAGTTCCTTGTCGCCTGAATACACCTACAAATTAATCCTCACACTTACCGAGGATTTGTTTCTCCCTAGTTGTTCAGGTGTTTCACAAAATTCTTCGAAATATTATCCGATTTTTCGAGAATCCTCTGCAGCCTATGGCTCTAGAAATTCTTGTCTGCCTGCATTATGGTTAAATCCAAATGCCTAGCATTATTCATTGACATCCTTTGCACTATCATTTTGAGACCGTTGATTCAATATGATGCGGATGTTTGCAATCGTCAGTCGCAACTAGAATCCATCCTTCCGGCTCAGACGTCATTTTTGAACATGAGCTGGTTCTCGACCAATCAATTGTCGTCGGTTCTACCCCTAAGTCTATTCAGCTTATCCTTCCTTAATCAAAGCGTTTGCTTCCGATCCTTCGATTTGGAATCATAATTCCTTTGCATTTGAGCTTCGAATTATTCAGATGATTCCATAACCATTGCATTTGCATTCTTTCCTTTTCTGGTTGAGTACCGATACTCACATCAGATCCTTTGTGGAGTATCAAGTCCTTTGTTGGATTGTTATCCGACAGTGTCCTTCATATTTAATCACCTTGTGAGTTATTTCCCTGATACATAATACCATTGGTAAATCCTATACTCTGAATTGGCCAACCATGCTCTGCTTTCAAGCTGGTGATAATTACTCTCGAAGCTTGTGGTATATGTTTCTAAGATGCCCCGATGGGTTGAACCTATGCCTTTCTTAATCTGTGTGAACTCGAAAGTTTTTCAAGGTTCATACTCCTCTGGAAATTCACCAAGTAGGTCTTCGCACTCAAATCACTTTAATAGAGCAGTGAATGAAAGGTTATGCATTGAAGAAGTGGGAGTCGACCTTCAACTCTGTGTTCATGCCCATGGACACGATGTAGATCTTATCATTAAAGCTTCTCTTACATTAATTATTCCCTTGGTATTAGATCATCTTATACCTGGGATCATGCCTTTTTGCAATCGTGGTCCTGACCACGTTCTCCTTTACTTACCATTTCTCAGGCAAGTTTAAGCACTTGTCTTCTGTGGATCAATACACCTGTCCAACCTTTACTTTGATCTTTCCTTGAGTATTACGCCCTGGTATCTCGAGATCATCACGGGACTGCATAACTTCTTATGAGTTCTCCGTCAAGTACTACATTCTCACTGATTCCAATTTTTCACGGGCATTGAGTTATTAAACACTCAAAGACACCAATAACTGAACCGAGTCCGCACTATGGTTCAACAACTTTTAGTAATCTTCTTTACTTATGAGTTTGTACCAGATCACGCCATTCCTAGCCTGTTCGGCTACATCATTACCGTGCTAATTTTCATTGTGCTACTGGCTCCTTCTTCCCGGAGCACAAATTTCGACGATGATCTAAGCTTACGTCGATCTTCCTCATCATATCATTTCGCTTTAGACAGCAAGCTTGCTTTGGAGTTTGTGTCGTACCCATGGTTTCAATAACCTTTTGCTTCATCATTCCTTTGACTTGATGTCATCGCCAATTGATTACATCTTCATGAATTCTCTCGACAAATGTGTCGTGCTCATCATCAGCATTCTGAGCTCTTCCATGATATCAATGGAATTCATGATGAGAAAGACAATCCTTGCCCTCGATGATTAGTGTTATCATCGACCACTCTACTACCTTTCCTCCAACACAAACTTGTTCTTGCTTTGTGTTATACCTTGAGTTCCTTGCTATCCAGCAATTGTTATTCTTTACATTGGAGTATTACCATCTTTTATGTCAAGAATGTTGTGAGAGTTTCACCACCTCTTAAGGAATTCTTGATACAGTGATGCTTCTCACCATCATAATTCTTCTCTTGGTCCCCGTGTTGAGTGAACTCTGTTATGAGAATTTAATATCTCTAGCAACCTTGTTACTTCAGAGTTAATGGACAATAATTCCAATGTAGTGTGCTGGTTGCTAAATTTCCATTCCGCGGTTGGTGGTGCAACCCAACCCATATTTCGGGTGCCCCTTTCAACCAATATTTAACTGTGTATGTTTTCATCGAGCATACATCATTATATCGTGTGATCTGACAAGTGTTGCCACCTTGTTCACATCATTGTGGAAATTCATCTTTTGTTAATATCGATGAATAGTCGCTGAGTCCATCAGCCAGCTCCTCGTCTTCTCCTTGGTTTAATGTTGAACTCTTGTTTCGGAATTCGCTTCCATAGTTCATTTTCCGAGAATCTTACAATGTCATCTCGTCAATTTGTGTTGCACATTTTCTTCTCAGACATCCTGAGTCTGAGGTATCCTAACACCAATCAGATCTGAATCTCGGTCAGATATGATGGTTGGGACATATCCCCAAGAGTTATAACATTGGTCTCTACATAACCCGGTAAGGTGGTGTCTTTGCTTAGCACCCCTGGACAAAGGCCCTATTGTTATAGATTCCTTTTTAGCAAGGTTAACCATTCTTCCATAAGGAAATTGTAAGACTTATTCTATAAGTTGTTCCTGATGGATCCTTTGTGTTTCCAAAGTCTGATCTTCACCTGATGACCATGTCAATGCTATCTCGAAGCATGTCGGTTGTACTCTGATTTTCAACAAGAACATTTGAAGCCCAATGCGAAATGTTTCCTGCTCAATTATCCAAACACCGTTGTATGGGTAACGTCATGAAATTTCTCTCCCCTCACCTAGAGGATTTTCTACATTATATCCTATCATGGATATCATGCTCTGCTTGTCCTTGGGAATGATATACCCCTGAAATATGTGTTTAAACACATTTTTCCTTTCCATTGTTCTGTTTAATCTGATGATCACATTTTTGTTTCTATTGGTCTGTTTGACCTTTCTTGTGATCCATATAATCTAAGCAGTAATAATTCACTGCTTATGTAAACACCTCGATGTACAACTCTGTCAGTGAGACCCCGTTTGTACTGTTGATGACATTCCGGTAGCCACCGATGGACGAGAACTTTGCCTATTGGTCCGCCTCGTTTCAACAAGCAGGAAAATGGTTCTCTTTGTCCCTCGCCCTTGGTACCGACATTGTTGCCGACATAACTGACATACTACTCTCGGACATGCCTTGCTATCATGACCGTGCAAGATGACACCGCTCCTATTTTTAACCCACATGGTGGACCCATAACCCACAGTTCCACAGGATTGAAACCTGACTCTCTTGTACATCCTTGATTCTGAAGTATCCTTTGCACTTAGCTTCGTATGTAATTCACGAGTCACCGTCCTACAGATGATCTACTCTGGTATCAGACGCAATACTTATTCTTGTTGCTCTGGACCCGTTTCACACTTTGTTTCAGGCAACGAACGATTGCCTACCTGCTTGAAACTTCCCATGATACCTCCTTACTTTGCTCTCGATATTTTCTTAAGTTTCTACTCGAGAGTTACTTTCTGCCACCTTCCCCAATGTAATCGACCAGATAGCCAACCTTGCAGATGTCCATTCTTCCGGAGTTACCCCTTGTCCTTCGTACGATCAATGAAGACTTCAGAGAAAGGATGATGACTCCATCATGATGACCTGAAGCAGAGAAATAAAGACTTCAACATCATGGATCGACCTCTTCGACAAGAGCAACCAAGACCGAGAAGACCCGTTAGAATTTCGTAACCAGAATTTTCCCCTTAGTCCCCCCTTAAATCTTGGGACGAGATTTCTTATAGTGGAGGAGAATTGTGACGCCCGGGTAATCAAGCTACAGTAACCCTCTAGTTATGATGCCACGTCACCTCGATTACTGTTGCTAATCACACGTTAGTTTGAAACCGATACAAATTTGAATTAAAAAAATGGCAACCAACAAAAGCTTTCAAAAAATAAAACTGAACTGTTCACACTATTTTATAAATTCCCTTGATCATTGCCATAATGTTACCAACCTCATTTGACTCACAGATAAATCCACTTGAAATCGTGTGTGCTAGTTCAAAACATTGCCTACTATTGATGTGACAAGTTTTGTATTCAACAAAACTTATTTGGATTAAATTAAAATACAAAACGGTGAAGAAAATACAAAACAGAAAATTAGAAGAAGGAACAGAGGCTAAGTTCACACTGTGCACTAGAGGCCCAGTGCTATAGTGCACGGCCCAGCCCACCACAGGCCTTTCCTCTTCTCCTGTACAGAGGAGAAGGCAGAGCCCATGGCATGGCAGCCATCCCACGGTGCCATGGCCGGATGGCCACCACGTCGACTCCCCTCGGCCTATAAGAGCGTCCCCTGGAAACCCTAGCCAGCTCTCGACCGATCCCCTCACTTTCCCCATCGAATCGCCTCCTCCTCGGCTCGGAATCAAGCCCGAAACCTCGCGTGGTGACTGTACACCTCGTCGCCGTTGCTGTGGACAACGTGCTCTCCGGCGCCTGTGGATCCGTCCAGGAGGACCGTGTCACGCCCAATATGCGACCCTATCCAAAAGGAACTCGAAGGTCCCACCAAGGATAGACCCGCATATTGAAACGCTTTTGCAAGGTGGATATCATTACATCAACATTACATAATAGATGGGGATACATACAAGAGGCATACAATGCCACACGAATACAACATCACAATACATAAGAGCATCATCCAACTACGGATGAAACACAAACAGAAACTCAAACCACATCCACCCTGCTAGCCCAGGCTGCCGACCTGGAACCTATCCCCTTATCGAAGAAGAAGCAGAAGAAGAACTCCGAAACAAGCAAACATCGCTCTCGCGTCATGATCATCGCAAAACCTGTACCTGCAACTGTTGTTGTAGTAATCTGTGAGCCACGAGGACTCAACAATCCCATTACCATGGGTATCAAGACTAGCAAAGCTTAAAGGGAAAGGAAGGGGTAAAGTGGTGAGGTTGCAGCAGCGACTAAGCATATATGGTGGCTAACATACACAAATAAGAGCGAGAAGAGAGCAAATGGAACGGTCGTGAAGCTAGCAATGATCAATAAGTGATCCTGAACTCCTGCTTACGTCAAACATAACCCAAAACCGTGTTCACTTCCCGGACTCCGCTGAAAAGAGACCATCATGGCTACACACGCGGTTGATGCGTTTTAATTTGGATTTGGTGTCAAGTTATCTACAACCGGACATTAACAAATTCCCATCTGCCACATAACCGCGGGCATGGCTTTCGAAAGATTATACCCTGCAGGGGTGTCCCAACTTAGCCCATGATAAGCTCTCGCGATCAACGAAGGATATACCTTCTCCCAGGAAGACCCGATCAGACTCGGAATCCCGGTTTTCAAGACATTTCGACAATGGTAAAACAAGACCAGCAAAGCCTCCCGCTGTGCCGACAAATCCTGATAGGAGCTGCACATATCTCGTTCTCAGGGCACACCGGATGAGCCAAACATCGGGTTGGCATAGACCCTGATTGCTCAGGGGGCGCCGGACATCGCTCGGTTTGGACCAACACTTAGACAAGCATTGGCCCGGGGGGGCTAAAATAATGATGACCCTCGAGAGGGCGACTCCCAAGGGAAAAGTAGGTGGTGGTGAGGCAAATGGTAAAACCAATGTTGGGCCTTGCTGGAGGAGTTTTACTCAAAGCAAACTGTCAAGGGGGTCCCATAAATCACCCAACCGCGTAAGGAACGCAAAATCCGGGAACCTAACACCGGTATGACGGAAACTAGGGCGGGAAGAGTGGAACAAAACACCAGGCATAAGGTCGAGTCTTCCACCCTTTACCAAGTATATAGATGCATTAATAATATAAGAGATATTGTGATATCCCAACATAATCCTGTCCACCATGGAGCAATCTTCAACTTCACCTGCAACTAGCAACGCTATAAGAGGGCTGAGCAAAGCGGTAACATAGCCAAGCAACGGTTTGCTAGGAAGGGTGTCAAAGGTTAGAGGTTCATGGCAATTTGGGAGGCTTGATTAGCAAAAGATAGGTAACGCAGCATAGCGATAGAACGAAGCAACTAGCATAGCAATGATAGTAGTGAGATCCAGGGTAGAGGTCATCTTGCCTGAAATCCCGCAAGGAAGAAGAATGAGTCCATGAAGAAGACGAACGGATGAAGCCGAACCAAGCGTAGACGAACGAATCCTCACGATCGCAACGATAAGGGAACTATCGAGAAGAAGCACACAACATGGTAAACACACCACACAAGAACAAGACATGATGCTCAACCAAGTATGATGCATGACAAAGCTACATGAAGCTACTCATGGCAAGAGATGATGCAAACAAGAGCAACACATCAAGGCAAGTTTAAATGAGGCCGGGAACAACATATAACAGTTCTGGTAAGTCCTCATATGCAAATTTCGAAATTGGTCCAGATCTGAATAAACATTATGTTCAAGTTGTTAAACAGAAAGTTAAAATGCATCAAGATGATCTACATGAGATTCTAGTCAAGTTACATATAATGTTCATTAGATTTGGAGCTACGGCCTAGAAGATATGAGCAAAAAAAGTTAAACATGGCATTGATGCAAAACGCATCCAAACATCAAGCAAACACCTCAAAACAAGGATGCAACATGATAATATGAAACTACATGCAATTCTAAGCAAGTTTCATAAAGAGCACACTCAACACGGAGCAACGGTGCAACACACACACTCTACACAAGTTATAGCAACAATCTGCCCAAAACAACAACTAGGCATATTGCAAGCATCAAAACAACATGCTACAGCATCTCAACATGAAAACAAAAGGCATGGGCATGATGTACAGGTAAAGCATAACAAAACATGAACACTGAGCTATCTCCAGAAACTACTAGAACATGCTCAAACACACATGGCAAGATTGCAAATAATAACAGTTCAGACTTTGCAGAAAATAACATCAGGTTGCAATGTTCAGAGCTATCAAACAACATGTTACAGGAACTTATCATGGCAAACAAAGGCATGGCATGATACTACTAAATGCATAGAACAAAAGTCCTTTACTAACCATGAGCCAAAAAGGATCAGAAGATATGATGGCACCCATGTAAACATAGCAAGTTATAATACAGATTCATACATGGCAGGAACAACGATAAGTAGGCATGTAGATGAGCTTGTACCACTCACCACAGAGCAATACATGGCATGTCAAGGCAACCAATAGTAAGAAGACATGTCTATGAAGCTAAGCATGGCAAGAGAAAGTTCATAGGGTACATGGAACACTAACAACAATCATGGCAACAACTGAACTTAATGTTAACAGGCTGACAGCAACATTATTTAGCAAGTTTGGAGCAAGATTACAACAAGCTACAGTAGGCCATAAATACAACCAGGGGCATGAATGGATAGAGCATGACATGTAGAACAAAACACCCTTAGTGAACATCTCCAAATTATGCATAGAATGACTTGTAGCAGCAGGTTTACATAGCATCACGAAATAACAGATTCAGCCTACCAAAACAGCAACAGCGAGTACACTACTTCACAAGCTCGATTCACTCACCACAAGTCATTAAATGACAAGATAAGAATAGCATCAGCAAGAAGATATGTTTATGAAACTAACCAAGGCAAGAACAAGTTCATAGCATGCAAGGATCAACTACAACAACCTTGGCAAAATTGAATAACATGTAAACAATCTGCTAGGAAACATTTTGTAGCAAAGGTAGAGCAAGTAAATGACATGCTAGACTACTCCATAATTGCAAACAGGGACAGGGATGGATAGAGCATAAACATATGTTCAAAACATCCTTACTGAAGTATCTCAAAATATGCATGGATCTCTCTGTAGCATCAAGTTTACATGGCCTCAAAATAACAGCAGATCAGGGACTAAAATCAGCAACATCACGAAGCCTAGTTTGCATGCTTGTGCTAGTCACCACATTGATCACAAAAATACATGGCATACATCACTGTAAAAAAGACATGGCATAGATCAAAACACATGTAGACATCAACCTCATAGGATGCACACATCAATCATGGAAAAAATGACAAATGAGCATGTTCTGTTAACAGACAGTAGACAACATCATATAGCACTCTTGCAACGATGATTCAGGCATCAAGATGAGCTAAAATGAACATGATGCAATGGAATGAAATGAAGTACTCATTGAGATGAACAATTTGACATATTACACGCACAAAACCGAGCGGTATGCATGGAGATATGATGCGATGAACATGGCATGATAATGTAAATAAACTCAGGGACTTAGCCAAATTTATACCCTCGCGGAGAAACGGGATGAAGGCGTTCCGGGACGGAGGGATCCGGGATGGGGAGGCCATTTGGATGGAGAGATTGGTGGATCTGGTCCACCTCCAGATCCAGATCGGGGACGGGTCCGGGTCCGGCGACGGCGGCTCGCCGGAGTTGGAGGGGCGGCGATCGGAGTTGGAGGGGCGGCGCGGTTCCGGCGAGGGGCGAGCCGGGCGGCGGAGGTGGCGGCACTGGGCGGCGGAGGACGGGCGCGGGCGACAGTGGCTCTCCGGTGCGCGGGGCCGCGGCGGCGCGGCACCGGGCGGAAGGCGGCGGCGGGTGGCACCGGGTGGAAGGCGGCGGCGGGCGGCGCCGGACGGAGGGCACGTCGGCGAGGAGGCATGGCCGCGGGGAGGAGCCGAGGCCGCGGCCGGCGGCAGGATGCCGCGGCGGCGACGGGCGGTTGGAGGAGGCGCACGGCGCGCGAGGCGGGGCGCACTCCGGCAAGGTGAAGGGCGGTGGAGGCGCGCAGGAGCCCGCGACGGCGGAGATCTTGGCGGCGGCGGTGGTTCCAGGCGCCGAGGGCGACGGCGAGCGTGGGACGTCGGCGCGGGAGGCGCGGGCGGCAGCACACCGGCGGCGAGGGAGCCATGCGGCAGCGCGGGGACCCGGCCAGGCGGCGGCTCGGCGGCGGGATGGGCCCCGCGGGGCGCGGTGGCGGGCGCGACCGGGCCGGGAGGGCTGGATCTGGGTCCGCAGCGGGCCTACGGCGGCGGGGACGGCCAGGGCGACGTGGCGCGCACGGGTTGGCTGCGGGCGGCGGTGGCGGACATGTCCGGTGGGGCGTGGACATGTCCGGCGGCTGGAGGAGGAAGAAGCTAGGGTTAGGGTAGGATTTAGTCCGTGAATTTCGGGGGGAGGGGCTAATTTATAGATTCTGGGAGCTAGGAGAGTCCAAATGAGGAGCGGTTTTCGGCCATGCGATCGTGATCGAACGACCGAGAGCATGGATGGGGTTTGGATGGGTTTTGGGCTAGTTTGGAAGGGTGTTGGGCTGCACAGATAAAGGGGGCTTTCGGGCTACCCGGTTAACCGTTGGAGTATCAAACGACCTCCAAATGGCACGAAACTTGAGGGGCGGTCTACCGTGCTACACCGAGGCCGCTTGGCAAGACTCGGTCCATTTCGAGAATGTTTAACACCCACTCACAACGAGAGGCAAAAGGGGAATGCCGGAGGACATAGGAGTGTCGGTTTGCAAAACAGACAACGGGGAAAATGCTCGGATGCATGAGACGAACATGTATGCAAAATGAAATGCACATGATGACATGATAAAATGCAACACACAAGCAAATGACATGGCAACTACGGCGAAAAACTGGCAGACATCTGGCGCATCGGATCCGGGGCGTTACAGACCGTCACCCTCGACTTCGTCATCCCCGAGCAACAAATGGATCTGGGACGTCCCGTACATTCGCCATCCATATCGTCATCTCCGCGTACATCATCGTCGTCCGCCGTCGTTTGCCGCTACTCCGGTCCGTCCCCGGCCACCCTGACCACGTCCTCGAGCTCACTGTGAACTCCTCTGCCCGCTCCCCTTGCTCGCCCCCCTCGATCCGTCGCCGTTTAGCCGCCCCGCACTTCGGCCGCCATGTATGGAGCTTGCGCCCCGCCACGCCCCTGGTCGCGACCAGCTGCGCGTCAGCTGTCCCCTGGCCGCGTCCGCCCACGCGTGCGTGCGCCCGCTACACCCTGGACGTGCACCTCCGGTGCTCGCCCTGCTGCTGCATCTCCTTGTAGTGCCGCTGCCGCGCTGTTGTTGCTGCTCGGCTACTGCCGCTGCTGCTTCCTACTGTGCTTCCCGGCTACTCTTAACTCTATGCGCTGCTGCTACTTACTACTGCTTAGCTTCTGCTACTTACTGTTCGCTGATGCTGCTCTGCTCCGACCACTACTACGGCTGGGCATGGCCATGGCCATGAGCTAGGTGTGTGTGTTGTGTGTGTGTGTCGTGTAGTGTGTGTGAGGCCGGCTGTGTCACAGCTGTGAGTGGCCAGCCCTATTTAGGTAAGTTATTAGGTTAGTTTATTTGTTTAATTAGTCAAATGGGTAGATGACATGTGGACCCACTTTTAGTTTCAAGAAAAAGCAAATATTTTTCCAAAAAAATGTCTAAGTCAATGACATGCGGGACCCACTTACACTATTCATATGTTGACCAGTCAACCTTTGACCGGGTCAACCCAACCCCACTGGCCCCACTGTCATACTCACATGCTAGGGTAGAACTAGGTGACAACAGTATATTCTGTTTTTAATTCGAATTAATATAAAACCAGAAATTCCAGAAATTGTTTAAATCTTTGAAAATTCATATAAAATAAACCGTTTATCAGATGAAAAAACTTTGTACATGAAACTTGCTCAGAACGACGAGACAAATTCGAATACGCAACCCGTTTGTCCACCACGCATCCCTAGCGTAGCGAACATGCAACTTTCTCCCTCCGGTTCATCTGTCTGAAAACGCGAAACACCGGGGATACTTTCCCGGATGTTTCCCCCCTTCACCGGTATCACCTCCTACTGCGTTAGGTCACCTCTAGCACTGCGTGTTGCCATGCTATGCTTTGTGATACTTTGATTGCTCTGTTATTTATTGTGTTCCCCCTCCGTTACTTCTTTCCGGTAGACCCCGAGGCTGCCGATGACCCCCCAGTTCGACTATGGAGTTGACGACCCCTCCTTCTTGCCAGAGCAACCAGGCAAGCCCCCCCCTCCCCCCTTGATCACCAGATATCGCCTATTCTTCTCTATACTGCTTGAATTAGAGTAGTGCAGCATGTTACTATTCGGTTACTCCTATTCTGTTGCATAGCCTGTCATTGTTGCTACAGTCGTTGATACCTTACCCGCAATCCTAAATGCTTAGAATAGGATGCTAGTTTATCATCATTGGCCCTACATTCTTGTCAGTCTGCCTTGCTATACTATCGGGTCCTGATCACTTGGGAGGTGATCATGGGTATATACTATACATATATACATACTATACAAATGGTGACTAAAGTCGGGTTGGCTCGTTGAGTACCCGCAAGTGATTCCGATGTGGGGGCTGAAAGGACAGGTGGCTCCATCCTGGTAGAGGTGGGCCTGGGTTCCCGACGGCCCCCAACTGTTACTATGTGGCGGAGTGACAGGGCAGGTTGAGAGCACCTAGGAGAGAGGTGGGCCTGGCCCTGGTCGGCGTCCGCAGTTATTTCATAATAACATGATTAATGAGATCTTGGTACTTGATCTGAGTCTGGCTACTGGCCTATACGCACTAACCAACTACGCGGGAAAGATATGGGCACTCGATGTCGTGGTATCAGCCGAAGCCTTCTTGACGTCAGCGACGGAGCGGCACGCGCCGGATTGGACTGGAACGCCTGCTCTTGTATTAGGGAGGCTAGGTCTGCTTCCGGCCACCCTCGCAACATGCAGGTGTGCAATGGGCGATGGGCCCAGACCCCTGCGCGCATAGGATTTAGACCGGCGTGCTGACCTCTCTGTTGTGCCTAGGTGGGGCTGCGACGTGTTGATCTTCCGAGGCTGGGCATGACCCAGGAAAGTGTGTCCGGCCAAATGGGATCGAGTGTGTCGGGTTATGTGGTGCACCCCTGCAGGGAAGTTTATCTATTCGAATAACCGTGTCCCTCGGTAAAAGGACGACCCAGAGATGTACCTTGACCTTATGACAACTAGAACCGGATACTTAATAAAACACACCCAGACAAGTTCCACAGACAACCCGGTGATCACTTTTCCACAGGGTGACCAGGGGAGGATCGCCGGGTACGATTATGCTACACGATGCTACTTGGAGGACTTCAATCTACTCTCTTCTACATGCTGCAAGACGGAGGCTGCCAGAAGCGTAGGCTTCGATAGGACTAGTTATCCCCCTCTTATTCTGGCATTCTGCAGTTCAGTCCATCGATATTGCCTTTTTACACATTTACCCATGCATATGTAGTGTAGCTCCTTGCTTGCGAGTACTTTGGATGAGTACTCACGGTTGCTTTTCTCCCTCTTTTCCCCTTTTCCCTTCTACCTGGTTGTCGCAACCAGATGCCGGAGCCCAGGAGCCAGACGCCACCGTCGATGATGACTCTTACTACACTGGAGGTGCCTACTACTACGTGGAGGATGCTGACGACGACCAGGAGTAGTTAGGAGGATCCCAGGCAGGAGGCCTGCGCCTCTTTCGATCTGTATCCCAGTTTGTGATAGCCATCTTATGGCAACTTGTTTAACTTATGTCTGTACTCAGATATTGTTGCTTCCGTTGACTCGTCTATGATCGAGCACTTGTATTCGAGCCCTCGGGGCCCCTGGCTTGTATTATGATGCTTGTGTGACTTATTTATGTTTTTAGAGTTGTGTTGTGATATCTTCCCATGAGTCCTTGATCTTGATCGTACATGTTTGCGTGCATGATTAGTGTACGATTGAATCGGGGGCGTCACAAGCCCGTTCATGCCAAGGGCGCGTCGCCATGGGCTCTGCGACGACATCGCAGGAGCAATCGGGACTCTTCTTCGGTGAAAGCAGCTCAGGTTCCACCTGATGGGTTTTTCCCTTCTCTGTAATGGAAAACCTACTCACTGGAGCCATGGGTGCTTTGGCAAGATGGCGGAGGGAATAGGAAGGAGAAAGGATAGGCGCGGAGAAGACAAAGATGGGCTGGGGGCTCCGCCCCCTCCCCCATTTATAGCCGGAGGGAGGCCAACCGCCGACCCCCCACGATTCCGAGTGATGATGGTTTTTCTGCATGCAACATGCAGTTGTCAAGTTAGGCGGTTGCCGAGGTAGTGTGGGAAAGTGGAGACACCCACTCCCCATCAAGCGCCACACGTCGACTCAGTCCGCAGGGCATTGGGGCCCGCGGCGCTTCGCCCTTGCCCTTGGGCCCGGGGGCTACTGTCGGCATTCTGGGAACCGGGGTACCCAGACTTGCTTGTCTGTGGCCCATGGCGTGGCTCCATCAATGGCCTGGTACAGCCCATCTTCAGCACCAGCAAGATAAGACCCTCGCGAGGGTCCAAGCCTCGTGATGCAGATGACGCCAAGATCTCCAGAGGGAGCGGCCACCCGAGGATGGCTCCCGGGGAGCGGAGTTTCCTATGCAAGTCCCCACCTCAAGAAGTTGAGGTGACGAAAGCCACGATGACCAAGGCCAGGCGGCGCCAGTGGGTGCAAAGTAGCAGGTTTCCTCTTTGGTGCTAAGCAGGCAAGAGCGGGCGCGGGATCCCAAGGAATCACCCAAAGGTTTCCATTCCCGAGCAACAAGACCAAGACCGCCAGGACGGCAGGACGGATGTCATCACCGAGCCCACCACAGCGTCACAACCAGAAGCTCTGCAGGTGAACACCGCCTTTCATCAGGATAAGATGTATGTCATGTCCCCCTTCAGAATTGGCCACTATGGGATTCTTTCCCGCCTTCGTTCAGAGGAAGAGGACCAAGGCCTCTATATAAATAGCTTAGCTACCATATGGTTCGGGCCGCGCGAGGGTAGCTTACCTTATCCACCCAAAGAGGAGCCCTGAAGGTGGGCTGCAAGGTGGGCCAAACCAGGTAGGGGCGTGTCGAAGCTCTTCCTCTATCCCCGCCCCGCTTACGTTCCGTTAGACCCATGGCGGAGGTTCCCCGAGCTTGCGATGAGCATTGGGCCACTCTTCCCACCGAGGTGGTGCCTCTCGGTCGCGGAGCTCTTCACCACCCCATGCTTCCCACGGTTGGCGCGGAGTCTGGCTTCAACCACCACCCACGGCATGGCCGCTCCCGCCTCCTCCCATTCAGCGTCGCAATCGAGCCACCGCACGATCCTCCAGCTATGCCGTGGCGTCGTTCATGCACGCTCCCCGGGAGCAGGCGAACACGCGAGCTGCGCTCGTCATGGCGTGCTAGCTGCTGCGATGCAGGTTAGCGGAAGGTGGCCGCGATGCCTTGCTCTCCCACGTTGCCAAGCTGCTCGACACTGCTTGCGAGGGTGTGACCCCTTTCTGCATCATGCCGGCTTCGCGGGAGCCTACAGGGACCCGCGCCCGCCCTGCTGCGTGTGCACGTCCCCTCGGGAGGAGCCCGGAGGACCCTGCGAAGGCAAACCAGCGCGCGGCACCGCCCAGCTGACCCAATAGGCGTGCCCCCAGGGAGTTGCCAGGGTAGGCGGCCTCCACCGTGACAACGATGAGGGTCCGCTCCTAGGTTGGCGAGGCAGGACATTGGAGGTGGTGGACGAGGAGGCGGAAGGACTGGGGGATCATCTTAGGATGATTGTCCCTGGTACCTTTGTACCGCCGTTGGGGGGATCACCATACGAGCCAGGGAGAAGCCCGTACGTTCTCCCCCCGCCGGCCTGGACGTCAAGATCGCCAAGGCCACACAAAGCAGGGGCCCCTTACAAGCCAACCCAATGCCCCGCCAGCACCTTCGACAACAACGGCCCTTGGTTACAACCATTATCCTTGGAACACGTCGCACTAACCTTGGATCACACGTGACTCGTGCCACGACCGCGTACCTCCGGATGCCGGCCCCGCCTCAAGTAGGCAGGGCGCGCTAGGAGGCCGTGCGGGGGGAGCCTGGCGCCAGACCTTCCCCCGTGCGGCGTGGCGCAGGCCGCTGCCGCAATGGTGGTGCATGCCATCAGAAGTGGGTCCTCCACCAGGGCAGGCACCGGCGAGCCCTTTTCCCGGTCGAGGGACTGCGACCGCCTGGCCCACGCCCGCGTGGCCCCTTACCCCTTGGTCTGGTCCTGGTTTCGGGATGCCCCAATGGTGGTCGGGGCATGCGCGGGGTGGAGTCCTTGCCCGGGAGCAAGGAGTGCCCCTCAAATCGCCGCACGTGATACTCTCACGTAATAACTAGTGGGGTCGTACATGCCCCGGAGTCTCCTAAGTGTTGCCCGTGGGCCTCATGGGGCTCCCACCCATGTCAAAGTGGAAGCACGATGCTCCGTGCTGGCAGTCGACACTGTCCCCCAATGACTATGTGCACGCCCAGCGGAAGCACTGAGCTTTGCGCTGCTGAGAAGACTAGTGTAGGCGCCGGACGCGGCCGTCTTCTTTGCTCTCTTTTGTAATCCGATTTGCTGCCTTTGGAATGAAATTTGGAGTTTTGCGCACTTACTAAAAGAAATGGGGGGAATTTTTCAATTCGCGGTGTTTCTTTGTTCTTCAATTTGCGTTTTGGGAGGCATGGCTCTGCTTGCTTCTCTCCCCCCGAGCGCCCCGTGAGCAGGGGCTGGGTGTGGCATGTGCACCTGCCCTAGCCTAAACAACATCAAGGCCCCCTAGCCCCCTCGAGGCCAAGGACATAACTACTGCAGGTCCGCCTGTGCGCACACCATGCCTAGCCTTGGCGATTGGCTCCTCGCACGGCGCTCTCGAACGAGCCAGCAGGCACGCCCATGCCCGGCATCTGGCTTGGGGCCTCGGCGGCACCTAGCACCGGGCGCTCCCCACGCTCACGCAAGGCTTGGCGCCAGGCAGAGGCACTCCAGGAGGCCCAAAGCTCTCGCAAGCCCCTCCTAGGATTCCTTGGACCGGGGACTCCAGAGGGCCTGCCTCAGGAGAAGCACGCCTCCGCGGTACAAGAACTCATCCAAGGTCGCGCATACTAAAGCTAAGTCACACCAGCTACCCTAGTCAGGAGCTCTCCATCTCACGACGACACGTTTTCGAAATTAATTTAGAGTGTATATGACCATTTCATGCATTACAAAGGATCCCCTCCAAAAAACACTTTAACGCCCTGCCAGGGCCATAGCCAAAAAATTTGGCACGCAGGTCCGGGCAGGAAGGGAAATGCAAGCCTAGCAAGACGTGCTATCGCCGGTGCCGCCATCTTCATCATCACCGTCGGCTCTGCCCTCTTCGGCTGCAAGCGCAGCCACATCGTCAGCAAGGGTGAACTCCACGATTAGCTCATCCACATGGTCATTTACCCAGCTCGCCAGGTCGCTCTGGGTGACTTCGGGCATGGGAGCTATGGCGGCGTTGAAGTCGAAGTCGGGATCAAGGCTGAGAAGATAGCTGAAGGCACGCGAGAACGAGCGCCCAAGAAGGTTCCAGCTCTTCTCTTTAACAAGCTGTCGCACCCTCGCGGCCCGGCCTTCCAGGCACGTCACGACATTGGTGAAGAAGCGGAGGTAGCCGACATCATCAGCTTCGTGCGGGCGGGGGACGCTCTCATCGCAAATGGTGTCCAAGGCCTGGTTGGCCTTGACCCTGAGGTCCTCGAGCATCGAGGAACACTTGCGCTGCAGCATTCAGCGGCGGCTCCCTTCGTTTGTAGCTCTCTCCACAAGGGACGTGACGCCCGCGACCTGCTGATGAAGCAAGGACAACTTAGCCTCAACGATGGCCCAGGCTTCTTTGGCGGCCTTCTCGCGCTGCTCTAGCGCGGATAGCTCCACCTTGAGGGCATCGGCTTTGCCCTGCAGCTCAACTTGCCGCTGCTTGAAGCGAGTCTCCTGGAGCCCCAACTTTTGGTGGTATTCTTCAACAAGGGCCTTGCGGATCTCCGCCACCTTTTGGTCAACCCCCTGCTGACTTCACGCCTCCCGAGAGGCAAGGGCCTCCTCGGCCGTGGCTACTTGGCACTCCCTCACCTCCGGTCGCTCGCGCTCCAGGCTGTGCTCCAAGGTCCTGAGCGCCAGCGCATCCTCGCGCGCATGGACTCCCTTCTCGTCTATAGGGGCCCCGCCTGACGGCACCGCCAGGGCAGCTCTACGTGCCTGGACTTGTCGCTCAACGGGGGCGTTCGAGGCTGGGAGATCCCTCTCGCACTCCTCGGTAGCCTCACGACGACGGTCTATGGCCTTGGCTTCCTCCAGGGCACGGGCGCAGGCCTCCCGGGAGGCTGCAAGACACTCCTCGGCCTTCGGGCGGACGTGCTCATGTTGTAGGTGCCCGAGGTTGATGGCGACTTTGAGTTGATGCCATTCGCGCGCTAGGCGGAGGCCTTCCGCCTCAAGGCACGTGTCGACATCGGTGAGCTCTGCACCTAGCCGACCAAGAGCGCTTGTCGCTGCCCGGAGAAGGTCGTGACGGATGGCACTACACCCGCATGCGAGCTCCCATGCTCGACCGTGCCCTTCCTCCGCCCCCTGGCCTGCAGAAGGGGCGCGGGACAACTCTCCCATCCCCGGCAGGAGGCCAGTGGCCTGAGCTCCTCCGACCGCTCCCCAGGCCTCGGCTGGGGCACGGCGTGGTCCGGCCTCGCTGCTCGAAGATGAAGTCATCGCGTGGGTCACCCAAGCACCGGCAAGAACCAACGGGGGGCCTCAGCATGACCTCCGTGCCCCAGAAGTTGCTCCGGAAGAAGGACGCTAGGAGAACACGCGGCCCTCCATCGGCGGCCTCGGCTCATGGACCAACACCACCTCACGCGCGGTCGTCCGGTTCGGGAGGTTGAGGCCTCCGGAGGCCGCACACCAGGCGGGCTCGCCGCCGCGGCGGAGGGGATACTAAGGAGCAAAAGTCAGAGGAGGACGCAATATGCATTAATCCAGGAGGACAAGGTACTTACTCATCCACAGCTATCCTCTTCCTCTGTTTCAGGGCCTGTGGGGCGTCGCCATAGAAGCTCCTGAGCTCCTTCCTCTTGCGGGATACCCAAGGTTTGGAAAGGGTATGCTGAAGGCTGGCACGCTGCCCCTCACGACGGGGGTGGTGGTCGCGTCCATGGGCGGGGTTCCCCCTGTGCTGCTTCCAGGGGTCCAAACCGTCGCCTCAGGTGCACTTGGTGGCGCCTGCCTCCCAGCGGCCACCTCAGGAGCGCTCGGCGGTGCTTGCACCCCCCCCCCCCCCCCCCCGCACGACCACCTCTGGAGCACATGCCACACGACCGACAAGCACGGGAGCCACCAAGATAGGGTTCATGTGGCCCCTTGAGACTCTCAGGGCGCAGCCCCCACTCGTCAAAGCGGGGCATCTTCTCGACGAAGGTCGCCCCGTTCGAGAAGTTGTAAAAAGGGACAGCCCTCATCAGGGAGCCCGGCAGGTGCGGGGTCGCCCGTCAAGAGCTCAAGCAATGCACGCAGCATCTTGGAGGGGAGTGAAGACACCTGGAACCTCATGGGATCATTGGGGCCGGTGAAGGACCACATTGGGCGAGAATGGCACTGAAGCGGGGCAATGCGCCACCGGACAAACTCCCTCACCACCGTCGCTGCTGTCACCCCCGCTGCCTTTAGCTTGGCTAGCCCGGACAAAACGCGCGCAAGCTGCCGGTTCGTGAGCTCCGCGTGCCCCCAGCCGAAGCTCAGCTCTGTCGGTCCCAATCAGAGGACCAGTAGGGGGCTGCGCACGGTGGCGTCCACATAACCCACTGCTTCCGGAACCCCCTCACATCCGGGCAGAGTGCGAAGTCAATATCGGAACCAACCATTGCCGCCACCCCCCGGAGCGACACACATCTAGAGCGTTGCCCGCCGTCGACCAGGTGGAGCGAGAAAAAATGGTGGAGCAAGGCCACAGATGTGGTAATGCCCACGAGGGCCTCGCACAGGAAGGCGAACGCGGAGAGGAGGATGACGGATCCGTGGTCCAGATGCGGCACGTGGATCTGGTAATGTGAGAGCACGAAATTGAAGAAATCTGAAAAATGGGGGACTAGGCCGGCGAAGAGAGCGTGGAGATGGAGGGGGATTTCTGCGGCCGTCATGTCTACAAGGAATCGGGAGGTAGGCCAGACATTCATCGCCTTCCATTCATTGGAGTCAGTGGCAAGGACTTGACAGACCAAGTCCAAGCCCACCTGATTGATCACCGTGGATCGGTCCAGCGCTGGTTCCGACCACGACAAGGGCTCCGCGGTCGCACGAGCTTTCCCTTTCTTCGCCCTGGGAGCCATGGCGACCGGATGGATCGGAGCAGGTGTTTAACCTGGTGAGGAAGACACAAGTCTGCGGGAGGAGAAGGGAGCAAAAGACAAGTGCGGCGAGAAATGATGGTTGGGTCACGTCGAACAGGCAGTTGACAAGTCAGGCGGTTGCTGAGGCAGCGTAGGGAAGTGGAGACGCTCACATCCTATCAAGCGCCACGAGTAGACTCAGTCCATAGGTGATTGGGGCCCACGGTGCTTGCCCCTTGGCTTCGCCAAGAAGCCAAGTCCGAGCGCACCTTGGGCCCGGGGCTACTGTCGGTGTTCGGGGAAACGGGGAACCCAGACTTGCCTGCTTGCGGCCCATGGTGTGGCTCCGTCAACGGCATGGTATGGCCCATCTTCAGCACCAGCAAGACAAGACCCTCACGAGGGGCCAAGTCTTGCGAGGCGGGCGACGCCAAGACCTCCGCAGGGAGCGACCACCCAGGATGGCTCCCGAGGAGTGGAGATTCCTATACAAGTCCCCACCTCAGGAGGTTGAGGTGACACAAGCCACGACGACCAAGGCCAGGCGGCGCTACCGGGCGTAGAGCAGCAGGTTTCCTCTTTGGTGCTAAGGAGGCAAGCGCAGGTGTGGGGTCCCGAGGAATCACCCAAAGGTTTCCATTCTCGTGCAACAAGACCAAGACCGCCAGGACGGCAGGACAGATGTCATCGCCAAGCCCACCACGGCATCACAACCATAAGCTTTGCAGGCGAAGACCACCTTTCGTCAGGATAGGATGTACTTCTTGTCCCCCTTCAAAATTGGCCACGGTGGGATCCCTTCTCGCCTTCGTTTGGAGAAAGAGGACCAAGGCCTATATATATATAGCTTAGCCACCACCGTAGGAAGGAACCAGATCCTCACTAGCTCACACCCAGCACAAGAACAGACCTCCTGAGGTTGTTCTTCCTCTATACTAGTTCATCCTCAACCCCTCGCGAGGCTAATCCACCCAAAAGCCGGAGTAGGGTCTTACACCGCAAGGTGGCCTGAAACTGGGTAAACTGTTGAGTCCCTCTCCTTTCTTATTCATTGAGCTACGTCGTTTGGGTGGTGAACTGGTTGGTTGGAGAGGTTGAGTTCTTCGCACACGCCCCAGAGTTCGAACCTCCTTTGGGTCATCGGAGCCCTAAATCTGTCAGCGAACTTTCATCTAAACAAAACCCAAAGCCTAAACGACGCCCTAAGGTCTATATATATGGAGGAAGAGGGGGGAATTTTGTGGTCGTTGGAGGAGGGGTCCAAAACCAAGCTAAATCTTGTTTCCCCACACATACAGACTCTAAAAACAGCATGTGCTCTCACATCCAAAGATTTAATCCTACATAACAAGACCTCAAAGGAAAAGACTCAATTCATCACAAGGTAGAGAGGCGGAAACACCATAAGATCCAACTATAGTAACAAAGCTTGCGGTACATCAAGATCAAGCCATATCAAGAACACGAGAGAGAGAGAGAGAGAGAGAGAGAGAGATCAAACACATAGCTACTGGTACATACCCTCAGCACCGAGGGTGAACTACTCCCTCCTTGTCATGGAGAGCACCGGGATGATGAAGATGGCCACCGGTGATGGTTTTCCCCTCCAGCACGGTGCCAGAATGGGCTCCCAATTGGTTTTTCATGCTACAGAGGCTTGTGGTGGCAGAACTCCCGATCTACATTTATTTCTGGAGGTTCTGGGATTTATACGAGGTGTTGGCGTCGGGGACAAGTCAAGGGGCCCATGAGGCGACGACAAGGCAGGGGGCGCACCATCCACCCTTGTGGATGCCTCGTGGCTCCTCTGTTCCATCTCTAATACTCCGTGGGCTTCTTTTGTTCCATAAAAATCATCGTAACGTTTTAGCTCGTTTGGACTCCGTTTGATATTCCTTTTTTGTAAAACTCAAAAACAAGGGGAAAAAGAAACTGGCACTGGGCTCTAGGTTAATAGGTTAGTCTCAAAAATAATATAAAATAGCATATAAATGCATATAAACATCCAAGATGGATAATATAATAGCATGGGACAATCAAAAATTATAGATACATTGGATACATATCAAGCATCCCCAAGCTTAATTCCTGCTCGTCCTTGAGTAGGTAAATGATAAAAACAGAATTTTTGATGTGAAAATGCTACCTAACATATTTATCAATGTAATCTTCTCTATTTTCACAAGAATATAAAGATCCATAAGATTCAAAACAAAACTTTAATACTGACATAAAAATAATAATACTTCAAGCATACTAATAAATCAATCGTGTCTTCACAAAATATCATGGCCAAAGAAAGTTATCCCTACAAAATCTTATAGTCTGGCTATGCTCCATCTTCATCACAAAGTATTCAAATCATGCACAACCCCATGACAAGCCAAGCAATTGTTTCATACTTTTGATGTTCTCAAACCTTTTCAACTTTCATGGAATACATGAGCGTGAGCCATGGACATAACACTACGGGTGGAATAGAATATGGTGGTTGTGGAGAAGACAAAAAAGGAGATAGTCTCACATCAACTAGGCATATCAACTCGTTATGGAGATGACCATCAATAGATATCAATGTGAGTGAGTAGGGATTGCCATGCATCGTATGCACTAGAGCTATAAGTGTATGAAAGCTCAAAAAGAAATTAAGTGGGTGTGCATCCAACTTGCTTGCTCATGAAGACCTAGGGCAATTTGACGAAGCTCGTCCATCATTGGAATATACAAGCCAAGATAAAAAAACTTTCCCACTAGTATATGAAAGTGACAACATAAGAGACTATCTATCGTGAAGATCATGGTGCTACTTTGAAGCACAAGTGTGGAAAAAGTATAGAAGCATTGCCCCTTCTCTCTTTTTCTCTCATTTTTTGTTTTTTGTTTTTGGGCTCTGTCTTTTTTTTGGACTCTTTTTTATTTTTATTTTCATCCGGATTCTCATCCTAACTTGTGGGGGAATCATAGTCTCTGTCATCCTTTCCTCACTGGGACAATGCTCTAATAATGAAGATCATCACACTTTTATTTACTTACAACTCAAGAATTACAACTCAATACTTAGAACAAAATATGACTCTATATGAATGCCTCCAGTGGTGTACCGGGATGTGCAATGAATCAAGAGTGACATGTATGAAAATTATGAATGGTGGCTTAGCCACAAATACTATGTCAACTACATGATCATGCAAAGCAATATGACAATGATGAGGCGTGTCATAATAAACGGAACGGTGGTAAGTTCCATGGCAATATATCTCGGAATGGCTATGGAAAGGCCATAATAGGTAGGTATGGTGGCTGTTTTGAGGAAGGTATATGTTGGGTTTATGGTACCGGTGAAAGTTGCGCGGTACTAGAGAGGCTAGCAATGGTTGAAGGGTGAGAGTGCGTATAATCCATGGACTCAACATTAGTCATAAAGAACTCACATACTTATTGCAAAAATCTGGTAGTCATCAAAACAAAGTACTACATGCATGCTCCTAGGGGGATAGATTGGTAGGAAAAGACCATCGCTCGTCCCCGACCGCCACTCATAAGGAAGACAATAAATAAATAAATCATGCTCTGACTTCATCACATAACGATTCACCATACGTGCATGCTACAGGAATCACAAACTTCAACACAAGTATTTCTACAATCCACAATTTCTCACTAGCATGACTCTAATATTACCATCCTCATATCTCAAACCAATCATAAGGAATCAAACTTCTCTTAGTATTCAATGCCCTTTATATGAAAGTTTTTATTATATCCCTCTTGGATGCCCATCATATTAGGACTAAATTCATAACCAAAGCAAATTACCATGATGTTTCAAGATACTCTCAAAATAATATAAGTGAAGCATGAGTGTTCATCAATTCTTCAAAATAAAACCACCGCCGTGCTCTAAAAGGATATAAGTGAAGCACTAGGGCAAATGACAAACTACTCCAAAAGATATAAGTGAAGATCAATGAGTAGTCGAATAATTATGTAACTATGTGAAGACTCTCTAACATTTAAGTATTTCAAATCTTAATATTTTGTTCAAACAGCAAGTAAATCCTAATAAAATAAAATGATGCTCCAAGCAAAACACATATCATGTGGTGAATAAAAATATGGCTCCAAGTAAAGTTACTAATGAACGAAGACGAAAGAGGGGATGCCATCCGGGGCATCCCCAAGATTAGGATCTTGGTTGTCCTTGAATATTACCTTAGGGTGCCTTGGGCATCCCCAAGCTTAGGCTCTTGCCACTCTTTATTCCGTAATCCATCGAAAAGTTACCCAAAACTTGAAAACTTCACAACACAAAACTCAACAGAAAACTTGTAAGCTTCGTTAGTATAATAAAGCAAATCGTCACTTAGGTACTGTTGTGAACTCATCTAAATTTATATTGGTGTTGTATCTACTATATTCCAACTTCTCCATGGTGATACTACTCATAGATTCATCAAAATAAGCAAACAACACATAGAAAACAGAATCTCTCAAAAATAGAACAGTCTGTAGTAATCTGGAAACTTTCCATACTTCTGTAACTCCAAAAATTCTGAAAAAAATTAGGAAATCCTGGGTAATTTGTATATAAATATTGTGTAAACAATTCATATCAAGATCACATTCCAGTGAAGTTTCAAAATTCCTGGACTGGAGCAAAAGTTTCTGTTTTTGCACAAAATTAAGTCAACTATCACCATAGACCATCCCAAAGGTCTTACTTGGCTCAAACACTAATTAAAACACCAAAACACATTTACTACAGAAGTAATATTGTGTATTTATTGAAAAACAGAAGCAAAGACAAGAGACACAAAATAAAATTGGGTTGCCTCCCAACAAGCGCTATTGTTTAACGCCCCTAGCTAGGCATGATGATTTCAACGATGCTCATATAAAAGATAAGAATTGAAACATAATGGGAGCATCATAAAGCATATGACAAGCACATTTAAGCCTGACCCACTTCCAACGCATAGGGATTTTGTGAGCAAACAATTTATGGCAACAAGAATCAACTAGCATAGGAAGGCAAAACAAGCATGACGTCAAGATTTGCAACAAATAGAGAGAAAACTTGATATTATTGCAATATGTAAAAGCATATGTTCCTCTCTCATAGTAATTTTCAGTAGCATCATGAATGAATTCAACAATATAACTATCACATAAAGCACCCTTTTCACGATGCATAAGCATAGAATTTTTATTACTCCCCCCCCCCCCCCACACACACACATAAGCAAATTTATTCTCATGAATAGTGGGAGCAAACTCAACAAAATAACTATCATGTGAGGCATAATCCAATTGAAAATTAAAATCAAGATGACAAGTTTCATGGTTACCATTATTCTTTATAGCATACATGTCATCACAATAATCATCATAGATAGCAACTTTGTTCTCATAACCAATTGGAACCTCTTCTGAAATAGAGGATTCATCACTAAATAAAGTCATGACCTCTCCAAATCCACTTTCGTAATTATAATAATCATAAATAGGAGGCATGCTACCATCATAATAAATTTTCTCATCAAAACTTGGGGAACAAAAAAACATCATCTTCATCAAACATAGCATGCCCAAGCTTATGGCTTTGCATATCATTAGCATCACGGATATTCGAAGAATTCATACTAACAACATTGTAATCATGCTCATCATTCAAAGATTTAGTGCCAAACATTCTGTAGACTTCTTCTTCTAACACTTGAGCACAATTTTCCTTTCCATTATTTTCACGAAAGATATTAAAAAGATGAATAATATGATGCAACCTTTATTCCATATTTTTTGTAGTTTTCCTTTTATAAATCAAACTAGTGATAAAAAATAGAAACTAAAAGATTCGATTGCAAGATCTAAAGATATACCTTCAAGCACTCACCTCCCCGGCAACGGCGCCAGAAAAGAGCTTGATGTCTACTACGCAACATTCTTCTTGTAGACTCAGGTTGGGCCTCCAAGCGCAGAGTTTTGTAGGACAGTAGCAAATTTCCCTCAAGTGGATGACCTAAGGTTTGTCAATCCGTAGGAGGCAGAGGATTAAGATGGTCTCTCTCAAACAACCCTGCAACCAAATAACAAAGAGTCTCTTGTGTCCCCAACACACCTACTACAATGGTAAATTGTATAGGTGCACTAGTTCGGCGAAGAGATGATGAACATATAAAAATAGCAAGGTAGCAAGTAACAAAAGTGAGTGAAAACGGTATTGCAATGCTTGGAAACAAGGCCTAGGATTCATACTTTCACTAGTGCAAGTTCTCTCAACAATGATAACATAATTAGATCATATAACAATCCCTCAACGTGCAATGAAGAATCACTCCAAAGTTCCTATCACGGAGAACATAAGATGAAATTGCTTGTAGGGTACGAAACCACCTCAAAGTTATTCTTTCCGATCAATCCATTGGGCTATTCCTATAAGTGTCACAAACAGCCCTAGAGTTCATAGTAAAATAACACCATATGACACACATCAATCAACCCTAATGTCACCTAGATACTCGAATGTCACCACAAGTATCTGTGGGTCAATTATACGATATGATTCAAACAACTTCAGATTCATATTATTCAATCCAAGACAAATAACTTCATGAGCATCCCGAGATTTCTACCAGAGAAAGGAATATGAAAACGTGCATCAACCCCTATGCATAGATTATCCCAATGTCACCATGGGAATCCGCAAGTTGATAACCAAAACATACATCAAGTGGATCAACAGAACATCCCATTGTCACCATGGATATCCCATCGCAAGACATACATCAAGTGCTCTCACATCCAAAGATTCAATCCGACATAATAAAACCTCAAAGGAAAAGACTCAATTCATCACAATGTAGAGAGGGGAAAGCACCATAAGATCCAACTATAGTAACAAAGCTCGCGGTACATCAAGATCGTGCCATGTCAAGAACACAAGAGAGAGAGATCAAACACATAGCTAGTGGTACATACCCTCATCCCCGAGGGTCAACTACTCCCTCCTTGTCATGGAGAGCACCGGGATGATGAGGATGACCACCGGTGATGGTTTCCCCCTCTGGCGGGGTGCCGGAACGGGATCCCGATTGGTTTTTCGTGGCTAAAGAGGTTTGCGGCGGCGGAACTCCCGGTCTAGGTTTATTTCTGGAGGTTTTGGGATTTATAGGAGGTGTTAGCGTTTGGGACAAGTCAAGGGGGCCCACGAGGCGACGACAAGGCAGGGGGCGCGCCCTAGGGGGAGGCGCCCTCCACCCTTGTGGATGCCTCGTGGCTCCTCTGGTCCATCTCCGATACTCCGTGGGCTTCTTTTGGTCCATAAAAAATCGTCATAAAGTATCAGCTTGTTTTGACTATGTTTGATATTCCTTTTCTATAAAACTCAAAAACAAGGGGAAAACAAAAACTGGCACTGGGCTCCAGGTTAATAGGTTAGTCCCAAAAATAATATAAAATAGCATATAAATGCACAAAACATCCAAGATGGATAATATAATAGCATGGAACAATAAAAAAATTAGATATGTTGGAGACATATCAGAAGCATAAGATGAAAATGCATATTCTTGGTCATAACACTCCTGTTTAGGCTATTGTGCACATTGGCTTCCAAGGTGATTTCTTCGAGGATGGAAAAGAACCGGATCATGAAGCGTCCGTGGAAGAAATGAAGATGTAGCATTACAATGCTCAAGCTTGCGATATTCTCTTCAATGGATTGTGCCCCGAAGAATTCAACAAAATCAGCTGCCTTGAGAATGCAAAGGAAATTTGGGATGCTTTGGTTGGTATGCACGAAGGTAACGAGTCCGTCAAGGATTCCAAATTAGATGTGCTCCAAAGTAAACTTGACAAGTTCAAGACGAAGGATGATGAAGGAGTCGCTGATGTCGGCGTTCTGAGAACGGAGGTCCCCAGACTTGCCTGCCTGCGGCCCGCGGCGTGGCTCCACCAGAGGCCCAGTACGGTCCGTCTTCATCAGCCAACACTCAAGACCCTCGCGAGGGGCCAAGCCTCACAGGGCGGATGACACAAGGCCTCCTCAGGAGCGGCCTCACCAGGCAGGCTCGCGAGGAGGCAGAGAGATCAAGGCAAGGGGAGCCTCGTGAGGTTCCCGTGATGCAAGCCATGATGACCAAGGCAGGTGGACGCGAACGCGCGCAGCGTCCTTGTTTCCCCTTTGGTGCTAAGGGGGCAACCGTAGGCGTGGAGTACCGAGGCATCAGGTGAAGGTTTCCATATCGGTGCAACAAGACCAAGACCAGCAAGACGGCAAGATGGAGGTCTTCGTGGAGCCCAAGACGGTGTCATCACCAGCGCCTTTGACAGGCGAAGACAACCTTTAGTTAGGATAGCTTGTACTAGCTGTCCCCTTTCAAAATGGTCGTTGTTGGATCCCTTCCCGCTCAATATTTGGGAAGAGGACCAGGGCCTCTATAAATAGGGCTAGCCACCACAGTAGAAGGGACGGACCAATTCCTCCCCAAGCAAACCACCAAGCACAAGAACACCTCTCCTCACGAGGTTGTTCTTCCCTTGTACTGTTCATCATCAGCCCAAGAGGCAATCCACCACCACCACACAGGAGTAGGGTATTACACTACAAGGGAGGCCCCAATCCGTATAAACCTTGTGTCTCTTGTGCTATGAGTTCATCGAGCTAAGCTTAGGGATTGCGGCGAGGCAGAGAGCGAGATTCCGTAGGGGGAAAACTTCATGCGCACCCCAGTGTTCGAACCTTAAGGGTTTTGCCAGAACCCGATATCCGACACTTGGCGCGCCAGGTAGGGGTGCGCCGGAGCTCTTCCTTCCGTCGACTCGCACTCCGCCAACACCGCGCTTCACCCTCATGGCAGACATCGTGCTTTTGGCTCCAGCGACCGACGCCAGTGTTGGGGCCAGGGGACTCCGAGCCTTGGCCCCCGCCTTACGGCAGGTGCACTAGCCGCACAAGTTCAAGCTGGAGATGCCGCCGCGCTACGACGGCGCGGCGGACCCGGCGGTCTTCCTGCTAGCGTACGAGGAGGTTGTCCTCAATGCCGGAGGCGACGACAAGGTCATGGCCAACTGGCTTCCCATGGCCCTTACTGGTGTCTCGTGCGCGTGGTTGCTCAACCTGTCGGCTTGGTCTGTGGCCTCCTGGGAGGAGCTGCGTGACCTCTTCCTCGCCCACTACGCGGCGCCGGCGCCCCCGGTCGTCACAGCTCTCCTAGGCGGCTCATAGGCGCCACCCTCAGATCGCCATGCCAAGCCGTTCTTTCGCCAGATCAGCACCGCCCTCGCATGGCAAGGAGCCCCCTGGGTTGGGTGGCGCCCAAGGCCGACCTGACCTTCGACTCAAAAGATCACCCCGTCAACACCGCCTGCTCGGGTGCGCTCCCGATGCTCTGCACACCCACCATCTGCCACGTGGCCGTCACCAAGACCCTCATCTACGGTGGCGCCGGCCTCAACGTGCTCTCGGTGGAGGCCTTTAGCCTCCTCCACTTACCACTGGAGCGGCTCCGACCCAGCAAGCCCTTCTCAGGCGTCGGAGGCGGTTCCTCCAGCTCCCTGGGGCAGATCCGCCTTCCCATGACCTTCGGCACCCGTGACAACTACCGCACGGAGCTGGTCGACTTCGACATTGCTCACATCGGCCTCCCGTACAATGCCATCCTTGGATACCCTGCCCTGGCTCAGTTCATGGCAGCAACCCATCCGGCCTAGAACCTCATGAAGATGCCCGGGAGCGACGGTGTCCTCACCATAGCTGGAGATACCAAGGAGGCCCTGCTGGCGCTCAAGCTGGCCCTCAAGGCTGCCACGGTGGCATAGCCCGCTGACGCGGACGCCTCCAAGGCCAAGGAAGCTGCACCGACCAAAAAGAAGCAGTTGTTCACTCAGGATAAGGCAGAACCAAGCAGGTGCCAGTTGAGGAAGACGGGTCCTCGGGAGCCACCTTTACCATAGGAGCCGACCTCGACCCCGACCAAGAGAAGGCGTTGGTGAAATTCTTGCCTGCGAACAAGGAGGTGTTCGCATGGGAACCTAAGCAGCTAGTGGGGGTCCCAGGGAGGTGATTGAGCATCACCTGAATGTGTGCCCCAATGTACGCCCTGTGAAGCAGAAGGCGAGGTGGCAGTCCATGGAGAAGCAGGCCTTCATCATCCAAGAAACCCGCAAGCTGGAGGCAGCAGGTGTTATTCGCGAGGTTCGCTACCCCAAATGGCTGGCAACCCCCGTTGTCGTGCTAAAAAAGGGGGAAAGGAGCACATGTGCGTCGACTTCACAAACCTCAACAAGGCCTGCCCCCAAGATCCATTCTCGCTCCCCCACATCAACCAGATCGTCGACTCCACCGCCAAGTGCGACCTGCTGTGTTTCCTGGATGCGTTTTTGGGTTATCACCAGATCAAGATGGCTATGGAAGATGTAGACAAGACAGCCTTACTAACCATATATGGGGTGTACTGCTACACTTGCATGCCGTTCGGGCTGGGCAACGCGGGCTCGACATTCCAACGGCTGATGCACATTGCCTTGGGCCGGCAGCTCGAGAAAAATGCAGAGGCTTACGTCGATGACATTGTGGTGAAGTCTCGGGAGGCAAGGACCTTGATCTAGGACTTGGAGGAGACCTTCGTGAGCCATCGCCAGGTCGACCTGCGACTCAACTCGGAGAAGTGTGTGTTCGGCATCCCTTCAGGAAAGCTGCTGGGCTTCCTCGTGTCCCACAAGGGGATCGAGGCCATTCTGGAGAAGGTCAAGGCAATCGAAGACATGAATCCTCCGCAAACCCTCCGAGAAGTGCAAAAGCTCACCAGCCACATGACTGTGTTTGGACGCTTCATCTCCAAGCTGGGGGAGCGTGCCCTGCCATTCTTCAAGTTGATGAAGAAAAAGGGCCCATTCGAGTGGACATAGGAGGCCGACCAAGCGTTTCAAGACCTCAAGAAGTACCTAACCAGCCCTCCCGTGATGGTGGCACCGCGGCCTCTTGAGCCCCTGGTGCTATACCTTGCCGCCACTCCCTACTCTGCTAGCGTAGCCCTGGTGGTGGTTCGGGAGGAACGCCAGGCTAAGGCCGCGTCCCACCCAGCCACGGCCTCAGTCGGGACTACACGAGACCAGGAAAGCCTCGCGAGGACCACGACAACGGCAGCAGGGGACCAAGCTCAACAGGAAGACGCCCCCAGGGCTGAAGAGGCCACACCAAGCAAACAGGCGCTGGGGGCTCCATCGTCTCAGGAACCGCCTCAACCTCCGGAAGACACAGGCCACGTCAGCGCACCCACCCTCGTCGAGCATCCGGTGTACTTCGTTAGCATGGTGTTGTGGGATGCAAGGGCAAGGTACCCCATGCCTCAGAAGCTCTTACTCGCACTCTTGGTGGCCTCGTGCAAGATGCGGCACTACTTTCAAGGTCACCCCATCAAGGTCGTCTCGGCCTACCCATTGTAAAGGGTACTCAGGAGCCCCAACTCCGCTGGGAGAGTCGCCAAATGGAACATCGAGCTGCAGGCGTTTCAGTTGGAGTTCAGCACCACCAGGGTCATCAAGGGAGCCGCACTTGCTGATTTCGTGGCAGCATGGACAGAACCACCAAGGCACAAGGCGGGCGAGGATCGGTCTCTCTCCCCAGGAAGTGAGGCACCAGATGGCTGGGTCATGTACTTCGATGGTGCATTCTCGTGGCAGGGCGCGGGAGCTGCTGCAGTGCTTATATCCCCCACTCAGGACAAGCTCTACTACACCATACAGCTCTGTTTCTAACAGGGCGAGAAGGTCTCCAACAACATAGCAGAATATGAGGGCCTCATAGCAGGCCTGAAAGCTACAACAGCACTGGGAGTGAAGCGCCTCGTCATCAAGGGTGATTCACAACACCTCATCAACTTCTCCAACAAGGTGTATGAGATGAAGGACGAGCACATGGAAGCATATCTTGCGGAAGTACGCAAGATGGAGAAGCAGTTCTGGGGGTTGGAGTTGCAGCATGTGCCCCGCGGCACCAACCAAGAGGCTGATGACATCGCCAGGAGGGCGTCCAAACGGCTGCCTCAGGAGCCTGGCATTTTTGAGGAATGACTCTTCAAGTCGTCGGCAGCACCATCACTTTCAAGAACGGCACAGCCTCGGGAAGAGCTCCCTCAGCCACCTGCCACAGGAGCCCCAGCCTGTGGCCCGACCTCGGGAGCGCGCCTACTCTTGGTTACAGAGCCTCGGGAGGGATGCTGGACCAAGGAATTCAAGGAATACCTGACGCAAGGGACACTGCCGGAGAAAGAGGAGGACGCGAAACGCGTGGCCCGACAGGCCACAGCCTACTGCATCCAAGACGGTGAGTTATACCGGAGGTGGCCGAATGACGTTTCCCTGCGTTGCATCTCCAGGGAACAGGGGAACGAGCTACTGGTCGACATACACGATGGAGATTGCGGACACCACTCGTCGTCACGGACCCTCGTCGGCAAGGCATTCCGCAGCGGGTTCTACTGGCCTATGGCACTCAACGACGTGACCGAGCTAGTGAAGTCCTGCGAAGCCTGCCAATTCCACGCCAAGCAGATCCATCAGCTAGCGCAGGGCCTGCATACCATCCCGCTATCGTGGCCGTTCGCGGTCTGAGGGCTAGATATCTTGGGCCCATTCCCTCGAGCACCTGGGGGCTACCGTTACCTCTACGTCGCCATCGACAAGTTCACCAAGTGGGCGGAGGAGGAAGTCGTCTGCACCATCCCAGCCGGATTCGCGGTCAGGTTCATCAAGGGCCTCGTGATCCGGTTTGGGGTCCCTAACCGCATCATCACTGACAACGGTTCACAGTTCACAAGCAATCTCTTCAAAACTTATTGTGCTAACCTTGGAACAGAGATCTGCTACGCTTCGGTGGCGCACCCCCAGAGCAACAGCCAGGCCGAACGCGCCAACGCGGAGGTCCTGAGGGGCCTTAAGACCAGGACCTTCAAGAAGAAGCTGGAGGCCTGGGGCAGGGGCTGGCATGACGAGCTCCAGTCCGTGGTGTGGTCCATCCGCACCATCGCCACCAAGCCAACGGGCGAGACCCCGTTCTTCCTCGTCTACGGAGCAGAAGCGGTTCTCCCTCACGAGGTCAGGCGTCGCTCCGCACGGGTCCTGGCATTTGATGAGGCGCAGCAGGACGCCATGTGGGGGATGGACCTCGTGCTGGGGGAGGAACGCCGCCGTGAAGCCATGCTACAGGCGGCAAGATACAAGCAGGCGCTGCAGCGGTATCACTGTTGCAGCATCCGCCTCGGGACGCTCGATGTAGGTGACCTCGTACCGAGGCGGGTGCTCTCCAGGGAAGGGCTGCATAAGCTCTCACCCATGTGGGAGGGCCTGTTCAAGGTCGTCCATGTCTCCAGGCCTGGCGCTGCTCGTCTGGAGACTCAGGATGGGGTACCCATCCCGAACGCTTGGAACATCCAGCACCTCCGGAAGTTCTACCCCTGAAGAAAGACCCGGTGCCTGTGAAGAAGGCCCAGTGCCTGTGAACCTCACCGCCTGAAGAAAGGCCCGGTGCCTGTGAAGAAGGCCCAGTGCGTGTGAAGCTCGCCGCCCGAAGAAAGGCCCGGTGCCTGTGAAGAAGGCCCGGTGCCTATGAAGCTTGCCGCCCGTGACAGTCTCACGTAATAATGAGTGGGGATGTACACGCCCCGGAGTCTCAGGAGTGCCTCCCTTGGGCCTCGGGACTCCCTCCCATGCCCAGTGGTAGCACTTAGCTCCGCGCTGGTGAGAAGACGTCGAAGACTAGACTAGGTGCCGGACGCGGCTTTTCATTTTCTTTCTGCAGTTGGCTCGCTCTTCTTTGTTTGAACCTTGATTAAAGTTGCTTCTGGTGTTCTTTGTCGTTTCTATTCCGTCACCTTCTGCCTCTGCTTTCTGTCTTCAGCTCTTTGTCTGACTTGCTCTCTCTCGCAAGCCTCGCGAGGGGGCTGCACGGGTCCCCTCGTGAGCCCTTTCTCTTCCGATTGTCGCGAGGTATTCTTGTTCGAGTTCGCAGCGAGAGCACCCCTCTCAGTCTGTGCCCCACGGGCATCGTGACACGAAGCGCCGAGCCATGGCCGGCAGTCCTTGCGACCAGGGTTTGGATAATGATAGTCTCTCAACGAATTTTTGCAGCTCTTAAGGCACCCGGCAAGGCCTGGAGCAGGCACCTCACAAGGAGGAAACTTCTTGAAACGTGCCAAGCTAAGTTGTTCCTACATGCAAACGTATAACAACGACGCCATGACACAGCACAGGAACAATAAATGCAGCAAGTTAACTAGGAAATCATAGTTTGTTGCACGCCCCCATGGGGCCCCATACTTGTCTCTCTCAATGCAGGAAGGAAGGGAAACGAAACAAAAGCAGCACGCGCCTTGCAGTTGTTCGCGAGGAGGGATCTACGGAGACCTCTTAAACTCAGCCAGACCCCACCTCATGCTTCACCGAAGCGTGGCGACGGGACGCCCCGCTACCGTCCTCAAGGCGGACGCGGCGGCATGGCGGTTGATCGTAGTCGCCGCTGAAGGAGCTGTCGCCGGAGGAGGAGCCGCTGTAGCTTGACGAGCCGCGTTCACCATCGGGAGTGGGTTCGCCTTCACCCTCGTCACTATTGTTGCCAAGTCCGAGCACCTCGTCGCCGTTGCTGTCTTCGGGGCAGCACCCAACGCGACGGCCATCCCCTCCGAACACACTCACGTAAAGGGTCGCGTTGCCATCATACCTGAAGTCGAGGGTGCATGGCCTGCCCAGGCCGCGTGCGCAAGCAAATGTCTGCCAGCCTCGGGCCAAGGTTGCGTTGCCGGCAACGGAGACCTCCACAGCGACCCAGGAGGCCCTGTTGCAGCAGCCGTCCTCCTGCAACCAGAGCCCACTTGGGCCAGAGGCCGGCAGCTCGCCGACGAATAAGTACGGGAGCTAAAGCCAGTTGCCGGCTGGGTTTTCAGACCACATGATGAACTCCGATAGCACCTCCACCGAGTGGAAGCGCGGCCGAGGAGGCCGCGCAGCCACAGCACGCCTTCCCCCATCAACCGAGCCGCCTCGACATGGGCGGCCACCACCACGTGAACGGCCACCGCCGCGACAGCGGGAAGCCACGGCAGGGTCGCGGAGTGCTTCCGATGGTGACTGTGTACGCGCTTGGGCGGAGGATAGCCAGGTCCTTCCTGGCGAGCCTTCCCCTTCTCCGCGGCCGAAAACCTCTTCACGGGCGCCATGGGGACACTACAAGCGACGGAGCAAGGGAGGAGAAGTGAGTAGAATGGAAAGAGACGTGGGTTGAAGTCTCCACCAACGTGGATGTACAATAGCACCACCTATCGAAACCACGCCAAAAATCTCTATGTCATCATTGCGTTTGCACTCTCCAAACCCTTCCCTTTACCTTCATATGCAATGTTTTACTTTCCGCTGCTACACTCTTAGAATTGCATGTGTAGGTTGATTGCTTGACTTGTGCTAATTGCTAAAATCTGCCCACAACTAAAATTGGGAAAAGGTTAGATTTTTATTTGGTCAAGTAGTCTAATCACCCCCCCCCCCCCTCTAGGCCTACTTTCGATCCTACAGTTGCGCCAATGGCGCAAAGGAAGAGAGCAAACCAAACATTCAAACCATGCACGTAAGAATATTTAGAGACCAGTGATTAGCAAAAGGCATCAATGTTGTGGTCTTTGAGAGAAGATCGACATCGTTTGTCCCTATTTCCACAAGTGATTCAATTGAATAACTAAATGCAACATCTTAGGGCCATATTCTTAATAGCATACACTTGTTCGCCCGAGGTCCTATACAAACGGTTTTTAACCCCTTTCCACGAAGGCATTCTGAACCGTCACCAAGTGAGTGCCTGCGATAGGGGGGTCCTTCCCACACGACCCAGAAACCGTTAGGGATAGGCCCTCCTGGCACAAACGCTTGGCAAACTGAGTTCATGTGCAACGAGCGAGTGATCAAATACAGTTATATATACAGTTGTGCTAAAAAATACGATTATACATGCCAAATCATTTCTGGTCGTAAGTACATCCCGCACAGTCAGTCGTAGCTAAACGTTTCTGTTTGTATGTACATTCCACATGGTCAATCCAAGGAATACGTTTCTGTTAGTATGGACATCCCACACAGTTAATCCAAGAAGTACGTTTCCATTCGTATATACATCCCACACAGTCACTCCAAGGAAAACGTTTCCGTTCGTAGGTACATCACACACAATTTTCCCCATTAAATCATTTGTGATAGTTTTGCCATTGCACACGATATAACAATTTTATCATTTGCATTATTGAATGCATCACACATGGTGCATAGAAGAAACTGTGTGGCAAAGGCTGTCCATCACACACACTTTTTATGTGGTAAACGTTTCCGCAGGGTGGCCTAACACAAACAGTTTTCAAGAGGATGTCGTGTGTGATTGTTCATTGATCCAACATGGTATATTCTTAGAAACTATGTGTGTTGCCTGAGGTCATCACCCATGATGTTTTCTCAATAACCGTTTGTAATAGAAAAACCCAATTAGCACGCTAATTGGCCTATTACTAAAAATCCATTGTTGGTGCAAAAAAAAACTGGGTCCGTTGCCCAAACCATGCACAGGCACAAGGACGAAGATTGCAACACCAAAATCAGACCAAGCAAGAAGGACCAACTCATCAAAGGGTCCAAGTGCAGATAAAGAAGATGAAGATGAGCCAGAGAAGTAAGATACCGCGAAGGGAAGAACCTCCCTTGCCGGGCAGGTGAGCCTGGCAAGGTTGGGTTTTGCCCCGGAAGCGTACCCACAGATCGTCCCGGCAGGCGCTGCCGGGGCTTACGGAGTCCAGCCACTCCACCGCTCCACCTCACAAGTGACGCAAGTCACAGATCAGTGTGGTGTCAAGCCCCAAGATGACTAAGTGGCTGCTTCTCCACATGGAAGCCACTTCCTACAGCAAACACCTCCATATGACACCCGTCCTGAGACATGCCAAGCAAGCAGGCGCGAAGCTGGCAAAATAGCCCGGCAAGGGCTGCCGGGCACGCTGTGATGTGACACTAGACGATGCATTTAATGCGCTCTGTCAGCCTGCAGAGTTAGATATGATAGCACTATTTACTATCTAATCAGTATGTAAAGACTGATTTGCCACTGTGGTGACCCCTTAACCTATAAAAGGAGGCCCATGGCAACCGTAGAAGGGGTTCAGGAGGTTCGCAAGCTCAACCCCTCGCATATCCAGAGGCACATAGCCACTTCGCCTTGAGGAGACCCTGCCGGGCAAGTGTGCTGCGCCCACCACCACCTTTTTCCACCATCAATCCACCAAAGCAGGAGTAGGGTTGTATGCCTCGCGACGACCCGAACCTAGGTAAAAACTGCCCATGTGATCTCTGCCATGCTGCACTACGCTTCTCTGCTCTTTGTGCAACATGTGCATCCCCCGCCGAACCAAAAGGGGCTCGTAGCCCCATAGGTGGTTGTGGTTCCCCATGACATCTTTGGCGCGCCAGGTAGGGGGTCACTTGGGCGAACCTGAGAGCGTCGGTAGCGCATCATCTTCATCGCCATTTTCATAATCAACGGCATCATCAACTATGGCGCCTAAGAAGAAGCCCGGAGCTACGATTCACCCGTCCGCCTCAAGGGCTCCACCGCCCGCGACCGCCAACGTCGCAGGAAATGCGGGGATGCGTGAAAATGTGGATGCTATGGCAGATGTGGTTGGCACAGGCGGCGTTGGCACCACCGCTCCTGTGGCTGAAGTAGAACCGGGAGGCACCGGGGAAGGATGGCATCAGCAACATCCCAGCGGCCACGCTCCTCGAGGTACGGATGGGGGATTACTTTGCCTGCACCCTCTCTCCTCACCGAAGGGCACAGTCGCAGTGGTGGCGCACGTTCTGGGGCGAATCGCAATCCTCCGACCGCCCCTGCCGCGGGCGTGGCTACAGGGCACACGCCACCCCCGGAACGGGCATACCCTGTTAGTATGCCCAACGGAGTTGCTGGCCCCCAAGCCCCTCCACTGTGTCACCCTGCCATCCAAGCGGCTGGTTCACAACAGTGAGGGCATAGTGTGGTCACCACCGGCACCATCAAGAGCCGAGCGACACTGCGGTCTACATCATCACCACCTATGCCAAGCACTTCCTCCGTGGCCATGGCACGGGCCCAACTGCTGCGGAGATTCCCGTCGGTAGCCGATTAGATGGATGAGTGGCGAGCCACCATCCAGAGTCTAATTGGTTTCGCCGAGGCGGGAGGACCACAGTGAGTTGGCCCGTCACGGCCTCCCTAGGCGGCGGCAACCGCACGTGCGGCTGGTCGTACGGAAGGGGCCGCCCCCATGGTGCAGTCCCCACCTCGGCAAGCCGTACATGAGCCATGTAACCAAGAGCCCGACGACGTCTCGATGACCTCCTCTGACACTCCAGCATGTCAAGGCCAGCGACGAGCTCCTGAGGACAGGCGAAGGGAAGACGCGCGGGCTGTCGTCGAGCAGCACCACGACAACCACTGCCAGCCCAATGGGTGCGACGGCCCTAACATCGACGAGCCCGCGCTCAGAGATGGCGGGTGCCTACCTTTTGAGGTCGGGTGCCCTGCCTTCACGCGTGGATGCGGCAAGTCCGTTGGCCATCCGCTCACGCGTTCAAACCACAGATACCAGAGAAGTATAATGGGAGACTAAACGCGGCAAAGTTTTTGCGCATTTACACCATCGTTGTTCAGGTTGCCAGGGGAAGAGATGAGAAGGTATTCACCAACTACATTCCTTTGGCGCTCAAGATAAATGTGAGGTCTTGGTTGATGCACCTGCCGAAGAACTCCATTGCGACCTGGGCTGACCTGTGCCATGAGTTCATTGGCACCTTCATGGGGGGCCATCAAGAACCAGGACGGCCCAGCGATTTGCAGCTTCTCCAGCAGAAAGAAGGAGATACTCTGCGGAAGTACCCACTACAAAAAAAGACACATCCCTGACATTTTGGGCCGAACGGAAAAAAACTGTCATACATATGACACTTCTATGACAATAATTGTGACAAAACCCGGTATCAACATAGATGTGGTGGGCTCCTACTTCTATGACAAAAAACATGACAGAAAATGGGCTTTTCGTCCTGGGCAGGCCGGAGACGCAGCTGCATGATATTCTTTGGGCCGTCCATGACGGAAAAAACTGTGGTAGAAGCGAGGGCGAGGAAAATTTCGGGGAGTTCCCGGTTACGGTGGGATGTCGGGGGCCGAGCGATGCGCGTTTCTCTCGTACACGTACGCGCGTGTGTGTGAGGCGTTGGCTCTAACTGAACCCTAGCGAGGCGTTGGGCTCTAACTGAACCCGAGCGATTGCACTGTAGGCTACGCGTTACTGAACCCGAGCGATCGATCGATGGCTGTTAACTAAACCCGATCGAGTGATTCCTTTGCTACTGCTGCTAACTGAAGCCGATCGATTGGATGAACAGTGAGTGTTGCGGGGGGGTTTGGATGAACAGTGAGCAGTGGCGTTGCCTCTGGATGAACAGGACCCCGTGGTGTGGAGGGATGGATGAACAGTAGACGATGGAGGGGTGCCCGTGGAGGGGTGGTTGAACAGGACCCCGTGGTATGGAGGGCTGGATGAACAGTAGACGGTGGAGGGGTGCCCGTGGAGGGGTGGTTGAACAGTAGCCGGTGGAGTAGCGCGTGGTGGAGGCTGGATGAACAGGAGCCCCTGGAGGCTGGAGGAGGTCGATGGTAGCCCGTGGAGGCTGGAGGAGGTCGACGGTAGAGATGAACAGTATCCCGTGGAGTCCCGTCTTGCAGTACGCCACACCCCTCCCGATGAACAGGACCACCGTTTCGACCGTAGGAGGTCCGTTTTGTCCGTTTTGCGGTACACCACACCCCTCCCGATCAACAGGACCCCCATTTCGACCGTAGGAGGTCCGTTTCCTCCGTTTTGCGGTACGCCACACCCCTCCCGATCAACAGGACCCCCGTTTCGACCGTAGGAGGTCCGTTTCCTCCGTTTTGCGGTACACCAGACCCCTCCCGATCAACAGGACCCCGTTCCGAACGTATGAGGTCCGTTTCCTCCATTCTGTGGTACGCCAGGCCTCGATTCCATCGCCTGTTCTGTCCAAGCCTCCCGATGAACACGACCACGCATTCCGTTCCGACCCAGCCGGTTGGCTCCCATGCGTTCTGTTGCCTCCCGATGAACACGACGCATTCTGTTGCCTCCCCATGAACACGAGCATTCCGTTGCCTCCCCATGAACATGACGCATTCTGTTGCCTCCCCATGAACACGACGATGACGCTGTTTCTCCGTTCCGACCCAGCCATGTACACGAGCCCTCGCCGTACGTATGCGCGAGTAGGCGTTTGACACCCCGCCCGTATGTACACATACATGGTCGTATTTTCTTCTTGCACCCTGGCCGTTGTACGTACGTGTACATGCTACGTGCGCGCCTCTACTACGACACGTACGCACCTCTACTACGACACGTGCGCGCCTCTACATCAACCAGTATATATGTACGTACACGTTCGCGACCAGAATGACAACGCTACGTACGCTTTGACCAGGTGGGTCCCGACTGTCAGGCACTTCCTTGCCTGCGAAGATGTAGCTGGTGGGTCCCAGCACTCAGGGGGCGAATCATTTTTTTTTTTGCCCAGATGCACTTCCTTGCGTGTGAAGATGTAGCTGGTGGGTCCCGCGGTCGAGGGGAAACGTTTTTTTGTGAAATACGGTGGCCCGTCCAGTGGGTCCCTGCTGTCAGGTGGAGGAATAATTATTTTGCATGTAATAAGGAGGCACTTCCTTGCGGCCGCCGTGGACCCAGCTGTCAGCCTCTCCACGCATAGTACTCTTCCGATGGAAGTCGGTCGTTGACCACATTGACCACGTCGCGCCGAGAGCACCACGGCGGTGGACGACGGCGAGGCCTAGGAAGGGGACGACGCGGAGCCGGGGAAGACGCAGTAGTGGATGCCCATGCAAAGAGGAGTATGAGGGTTCACTGGTTCGGCTGCGGTGTGAGGCTGCCGTTGCCGCAGAATAACAGGAGGTGTGGGTGAGTAGAGGGATGGCCTGGCCAGTGGTGGGAGTAGTAGGGGGCGGTGAGGCCTCCGCGGCATCACAGCTGGCCACGGGAGGTAGGAGCATGCGGCACGACCGGCACTGCTTTGGGCGGCTGGAGCACGAAGACCAGAGGTTGAAGAAGCACTACGGCCGTTGGATGGACATCGTACGGTCACTGGAGCTAGAATCGCTCATATTGACTAAGTTGACAAAGCCCTCCGTCCCCGTAAACTTAGTAGGCCCACAAGTCAGCCTCCCACCAAGGTGAGTCCCAGCTAGCAGGGGGAGTATTCATTTTTTTGTGCATAATAAGGAGGCATTTCTGGTGGGTCCAAGCTGACAGCGGGGGGAAAGTTTTTTTCGCAAAATACAGAGACCCTTCCGGTGGGTCCCGGCTATCAGGTGAAGGAATGATTATTTTGCGCGTAATAAGGAGGCATTTTCCTGTGTGGGCCCCTACTGTTAGCCTCTTCCGATGGCTATTGTTTGTTGACCATGTTGACCTCGACGTGCCGACAGCACAAACGCGATGGACGAGGGCGAGGCCCAGGAATAGAACCACCCGGAGCCGGCGAAGCCACCGCAGCGGATGCCCACACTGAGGGGATAACATGCGCTGACTGGTCGGCTGTGGGGTGAGTCTGACATCACCGGAAAATAACAGGATGTGTGGGTGGTTAGAGGGATGTCCTGGCGGCAGCACACCCAGCCACGGGAGGAGGGAGCAGGCAGTCCCGCCGGCGCTGGTTTGGGCGGCTGGGGCAGGAAGATCAGAGATTGAAGAAGCACGACGGCCGTTGGATGGACATCCAACAGTCACTGCTGTGTGTTGACTAAGTTGACAAAGCCTTGCATATGCGTCAAAAAAAATTTAGGACAGCGTCATCGTCAACCTAGTAGGCCCAGAAGTCAGCCTCCAAATCTGTGGAAAACAGCATATAGCCCATTAGCCATTATTTTCAATAATTTACAGCCCATTTGCTAATTCTTAAGGATATTTGAAGCCCATATTCTTTTTATTAGCATTACAGACCATATATTCTGGGCACTGCTAAAAAATTCAACGAAATTTTGCATATTTCGGTGGGGTCCGAACTCTTTTAATCACGAAATTTTGAGTCATGTTAAAAATAATTTTCAAAAAATTATATCAAAATAAAATTCAAAAAACAATACTCCGCAAAAAATGAATGAAATTTAGAATCTTAACTAGCAAGATGCTCGTTCGTTGCACGGAACATGAAGATGCATTTGTATGAGTAGTTTATCTTGTGGGAGAAAAGATGATATTTTAATGTAATTGCCAGTTGGCTTTGGTTTTTATAAGAGTAGAGAGTAGAGAAATCCTGAAAAAATGATATTTTAATGCAATTGCCGGTTGGCTTTGGTTTAAAAATTTACAGCCCATTTCTTACAACTTATAGCCCGTTTTCTGGGGAAGCCCATTTCTTACTACTTACATCCCTTCTCGTCTTGAAAGATTTGCAGCCCAGCAAGGCTGAGAAAAGCAAGTAGGCCTCGGTTTTGGTATTCTCCAAAAAATGAACTGGGCTAGCCAATTTCAGAAAGAAAAAATATATCAACTGGGCTCGTCATGTGCTTAATAAAAGCATAAGCGTGGGCTAGACGGGCCATAGCCCCCGTACAGCGCGCAGTTGAGCTCCATCTCTGAAACTGAAAAACAACTGGGCGAGCTGCTGGGTCCCTGGTATTATCCACTCGTTGTGTAATTTTCTCGTTTATTGACTACATTGACAATGGCGTGGAACCTAGTTGTCAAACAATTAGGAGGAAGTATTTTTTTGGCTTGTAATAACGAGGCACCTGCTTGCGAAATGCAATGACCCTGGTGGGTCCCTACTGTCAGCCTCTCCATGTATAGTCATCTCCTGATTCCTCTTGGTTGTTGACCATGTTGACAACGCCAGACGGCGGCGGGCACAGCGAGCTAACCAAGGCGGAGAACGACGGCAAGGCCTCAGACGGGAACGAACAGCAGCCATGGAAGATGCGGCAGTGTAGTGGCAGGTGGAAGGGAGTACGAGGGCAACAACATGCAAGTCAAGCATACAAATGGTACAAAAAGCCCAAGGATTAATTGTTCATCAAATTTTTAGACAAAACCCAGATTGAACATGACAGTAACATCTAACCCAACCACTCTTTTTTGCAGTCACAAACAAATGGATCGGTCTGATCCATAAAATCAACATCTTGTGCAAAAAAATTTATTTCAGGATGTCTACAACTTATTGTAAATAGAAGCCAAGCACATTTAGAAGCCCATTTTTCCACCTGAAACTTCTTTTTTTGCTGTTCAACATGTTCATCCGTGAGAAATCTCTTGCTGTAAAAATTAAGCCTCATGGACAATAGTAACCTCGCATTCAATAGGAAGAATGTGACAAAGCTTCTGTTTGCCTGGTTGGATGCATATCGGCCCATCGTTATTGTCCTCAAACGAATGTCATGAGAACTGAGAAAATCCTTGTGCTTATTACGCCAATGATTGGTTATATGTTTTTCTCCATGTGGTTCTGCCTAAGTAGACATGAAGATTGAAAACAGTTAAGGTCTAAAAAAAGAGTATGTCGAAAGAACGACAGCTGAACAGTTAATTCTAGTACAATATATACTGGCTTTCAATGTGCATGAAATCATCACCTCTATGTATAAATTCTCCGGAGATCGAAAGCATTGCAGGAAGCCAATAATTATGTCCAGATCAAAACTATACATTCTGATATATATGATCTTGACAGAATCCAGCAGCATTGATAGGCTATCAATGGACGAACTCTTCATTGAGCATATAACATAATATTAGTACCCAAAGTGTACTCCAAGATGATATAAAACTTATGTGCACAAATGAAAAATGCAGCATATGATTACAAATGTCTAGATGATAATAAACGTTACCTGAAAAAGTGAGGAGCCAAACGCCAACTCCTTGTGATTATTAAACGGGTCACGAATTACACCCAAGGTCTCCATTTTGGGCACAGAGATGACAGTTATTTTTGAAGGTGTATAACAATTATGAAGGAGCAACCTTTCAAGTGAAGGGGCATCTTTGATGATGAGCTACTGTCCTTTAAAACAAATTCCAATGCTTTTAAGGTGAGGCGACTTTATTTGGAGACAAATGATACCGATTTCTATTCCTAAAACAATCAGCACGCGCTCCAAGGCAGGGAAACTGGAGTGGATGATGTTGTGCAGTTAGGCCTCCGACAGATAAACCACCACAAGCGAAAGTTTTTTTAGCAGTGGGAGTCGAAGCATTTGTACCAGATCGTCTGGTAGATGGCACCGAGCGAAGGTGGCGGTGTGGAGAGAGGAGGAAAACCGCGAGATGGACAACGGTGGTGTGGGCACGAATTCTTGGTATGTTCATGGTATGAAACTTTCGTGGTAATGGTAGAACTCAAACTGCTGGAGTTTTCCGAATTCAGGCGATGTCAGCCAAGCGTCCACCTTGCCGGGTATGGACAGCAGGTAGCTTGTCGGGATGCAGAGGCATTGAACGGGGCCCTGCTGGTGAGAAGAGACGATGGCTCTGAGGAGATCAAAATCAGGAAGGACAGATATCTAACGACAGTCAAGATTGAGGGGCGCGGTGCGCCATAGAGGGCGCCACCGAGTTGAGAGGACTTGTGTGTGATAGCAATCCTTGGTGGGGAGAAGCGAGATGATCTCCTCAAGGATGACGCCCTGGAGATCGCTGATGCGGTCCACCGGAGATTCTACCGGTTCCTCAGATCCGGGTGGGGGGGCTCGCCGCTTCTCCCCGTGCTACCGGGTGCGGGATCTACAACCGCGTCGCCGCTGGCGGGAGCCTCATCTTCTTGGCGCTGGGGCCAGCCGACTCCATTTTCCTTGTGGGCGTCATGCCGAGCTCACGGGTTTGAGCAGAGTAGCCAGAGACGAGCCTAGTGGCAGTGCGAGTGGGGAAGAAGGAGGGCTGGGGATTTCTGTAGGAGTGGAAGAAGAGGAGCAGGCATTTTCTGTACGAGTGAGGAAGAAGGTGAGTGGGGTTTTCTGGATGAGTGAGGAAGATTGGGGAGCGGGGGGAATTGGGTGGGGAGACGGAAGCGGGAGAACGAGCTGTTCGTGTGTATAAGGCCCGCTGCACTAACTACTCGCTTTTTTCCAAGAACCGCTCTCTTCTTTTGCATTGCTGCATTGGAGCTGGCGCATGGGCTTGGATGACTGGCCATGCATGCAGGATGCATGTGCCCGCCGGCCACTGCATGCGCCTGGTTTGTTACTAGGCCTATTTAATAGGGTGGTTATGGAGTAAATTAAGGAGATTTATTTTCTCTATGTGCATCCACCAAATTAGAGGATGCGGTACTAGATGCAGACACTCACATTAAACTAACATTCAGAAGAACAAAAGTTCAGCATGTCTATGCATCTCAATGATTCACCATACTATAACCAATATACAAAGCAGTGAGAAGGTGTGGAAATAAAGAATCGATCGATGCTTCTCTGAGCAAAGGGCCTCCCGGCGCACGCATTAATTTCCTGGGCATGCTTGCTTCTTCTCAATGTTGCAAGCACTTTGAGAATGTTGGCAACTCCACAGCTAGCTAGCTGCCTCATCTTGCAATTGATGCTGACACATTTGGAGCAAACACATGAGGCAATAGAGATGACTCAACATGGGTCCATATTGTGCAGTTCCCCTGATATCATATTCATTGTCCTGAATCTGAAAAGATAGGAAAACATTAGCTATACTTAAATGGTGTTGCAAAATAGTAGCACATATCAATAGCGAGATGATCTCCTCAAGGATGACGCCCGGGAGATCGCTGATGCGGTCCACCGGAGATTCTACCGGTTCCTCAGCTCCGGGTGGGGGGGCTCACCACTTTTCCCCGCGCTACCGGGTGCGGATCTACAACCGGCGTCGCCGCTGGCAGGAGCCTCATCTTCTTGGCGATGGGGCCAGCCGACTCCATTTTCCTTGTGGGCGTCGCACTGAGCTCACAGTTTTGAGAAGAGTAGCCAGAGACGAGCCTAGTGGCCATGCGAGTGGGGAAGAAGGAGGGATGGGGATTTCTATAGGAGTGGAAGAAGAGGAGCAGGCATTTTCTGTATGAGTGAGGAAGAAGGTGAGTGGGGTTTTTTGGACGAGTGAGGAAGATTGGGGAGCGGGGGGAATTGGGTGTGGAGACGGAAGCGGGAGAGCGAGTTGTTCGTGTTTATAAGGCCCGCTGCACTAACTACTCGCTTTTTCCCAAGAACCAATCTCTTCTTTTGCGTTGCTGCATTGGAGCTGGCGCATGGGATTGGCTGACTGGCCATGCATGCAGGATGCATGTGCCCTCCGGCCACTGCATGCGCCTAGTTTGTTACTAGGCCTATTTAATAGGGTGGTTATGGAGTAAATTAAGGAGATTTATTTTCTCTGTGTGCATCCACCAAATTAGAGGATGCAGTACTAGATGCAGACACTCACATTAAACTAACATTCAGAAGAACAAAAGTTTAGCATGTATATGCATCTCAATGATTCACCATACTATAACCAATATACAAAGTTGTGAGAAGGTGTGGAAATAAAGAAAAACGGTCGATGCTTCTCTGAGCAAAGGGCCTCCCTGCGCACGCATTAATTTCCTGGGCATGCTTGTTTCTTCTCAATGTTGCGAGCACTTTGAGCATGTTGCCAACTCCACAGCTAGCTAGTTGCCTCATCTTGCAATCGATGCTGACACATTTGCAGCAAACACATGAGGCAATAGATATGACTCAACATGGGTCCATATTGTGCAGTTCCCCTGATATCATATTCATTGTCCTGAATCTGAAAAGATAGGAAAACATTAGCTATACTTAAATGGTGTTGCAAAATAGTAGCACATATCAATAGCTCGGCATGACAAAACACGATCATCTGGATGAAGGGGATACTGACCTGCCTAAGGAAGATTACATATAATTTCATAAGTCCTTGGTTGATTTCCACCTTCGGCTACACTGCTTGTTTGCTCCTCCACGCATGACAGGATTGTTCCGCACTGCATTCAGCAACTCAACGTACGAATAAGCTAATTTCATCTTGCGGTGGTCATTGTACCTAGTTACGAATGTAGGAATACTTGGAGCACCATGAGGTTAGCTGACAGCAGGTAGATGCAGCCATATAAATTTTGTTCGGTGCTACCAAAATTGAGGTTTGTATCCCTTCCTGTTATGAGAATTCTTCTTGAAGTTGGTAGAATGTGACGGCTTGTTCTTTGCATCAAACTTGCCTTTCCCCTGAGATTTGTTCTTGTTGTTTTGGGGCTGGTTGGGCTGGAAGTTCTTCTTGTGTACCATGTGGGCAGTAGAAGCTCCCTTAGCGACCCGACCACGTGTGTCTTTTGCTCTCGCCTTCTCCTCAAAATCAAGAGTGCTACTGAGATCCAAAACAGAAAACTCATGTCTCTTGTTTTTCAAAGAAGTAGCAAAATCGTTCCACGAAGGTGGAAGCTTGGCAATGATGGTCCCAGCAACAAATTTGTCCGGCAACACACACTTAAAGTACTCAAGTTCCTTAGAGAGTGATTGTATCTCATGAGTCTGCTGAACAACAGAGCGCTCATCAGTCATCTTGTAGTCACAGAATTGCTCCATGACGTACAACTCATTGCCAGCGCCCAAGGGCCCAAACGTGGCCTCGAGCGCAGCCCACATGTCTTTGCCGCTGTCAAACGACATATATGAATCCACAATGGAATCGTCAAGAACACTCAGCAGGGCGGCTTTGAAGAGGGTATCCATGTTCTGAAAAGCTTCCTGCTGTGTAGGATTAAGATCACCCTCAGGCTTACCCTTAGTGGCGTCATAGCAGTACATGATCTAAAACCAATATGCTGCTCTTGTGCGCCACCTTTTATATTGCACCCCGTTAAAAGTAGGCAGCTTCAAAAGCGCAGCAAAACCACTCGGAGTAAATTGCCTGTAATCAGGTTTTTGGATTGGATTGTTGAATATATGAGCAATTTAGTATGAGATTTAATCCGAATCAGCAGTAAATAGATCATGATGACAATTGCAAACATCAAATTAATGATGTGGACTAAACCAGGAGGACAGAATCACATACTGTACAGCGGGAGCAAAACAAATGTGGTTGATGTTGTCACTCATGTCGTTGATGAAGAGGTTACCGAGGTCGGGGAAGAAGGCTGTTGTTGAGGAAGTCGTCGCTGGCAGCAGTCACAGGAGTGTGCTCCCCAAAAACCTGATCGCCCCTCTCCCGTACAGGATCACGAAAGGCGGGGTTCGGAGGACTGCTGTCCCTTCTCGCGGTGCACGCTGGAAGGAGGGCTGGAGAAGAATTGAGTGGTGGCGCTAAGATCTGGAACGGTGCGAAACCATATGATACAGCGACGGCTAGGGTAGAGCATGTTAGGTCGGTCGTGCGAGTATAATAGTAGGCCTTTGTGTTGGAAATATGCCCTAGAGGCAATACTAAATTAGTTATTATTATTATATTTCCTTGTTCATGATAATCATTTATTATCCATGCTATAATTGTATTGACAGGAAACTCAGATACATGTGTGGATACATAGACAACACCATGTCCCTAGTAAGCCTCTAGTTGACTAGCTCGTTGATCAATAGATGGTTACGGTTTCCTGACCATGGACATTGGATGTCGTTGATAACGGGATCACATCATTGGGAGAATGATGTGATGGACAAGACCCAATCCTAAGCCTAGCACAAAGATCGTGTAGTTCGTATGCTAAAGCTTTTATAATGTCAAGTATCATTTCCTTAGACCATGAGATTGTGCAACTACCGGATACCGTAGGAATGCTTTGGGTGCACCAAACGTCACAATGTAACTGGGTGGCTATAAAGGTGCACTACGGGTATCTCCGAAAGTGTCTGTTGGGTTGGCACGAATCGAGACTGGGATTAGTCGCTCCGTGTAAATGGAGAGGTATCTCTGGGCCCACTCGGTAGGACATCATCATAATGTGCACAATGTGACCAAGGGGTTGATCACGGGATGATGTGTTATGGAACAAGTAAAGAGACTTGCCGGTAACGAGATTGAACAAGGTATCGGCATACCGACGATCGAATCTCGGGCAAGTAAAATACCGCTAGACAAAGGGAATTGTATACGGGATTGATTGAGTCCTTGACATCGTGGTTCATCCGATGAGATCATCGTGGAACATGTGGGAGCCAACATGGGTATCCAGATCCCGCTGTTGGTTATTGACCGAAGAATGTCTCGGTCATGTCTGCATGGTTCCCGAACCCGTAGGGTCTACACACTTAAGGTTCGATGACGCTAGGGTTATAAAGGAAGTTTGTATGTGGTTACCGAATGTTGTTCAGAGTCCCGGATGAGATCCCGGACGTCACGAGGAGTTCTAGAATGGTCCGGAGGTAAATATTTATATATGGGAAGTCCTGTTTTGGTCACCGGAAAAGTTTCGGGTTTTATCGGTAACGTACCGGGACCACCGGGAGGGTCGCGGGGGTCCACCAAGTGGGGAAACCGGCCTCGGATGGCTGCATGGGCCAAGTGTGGGAGGGGACCAGCCCCAGGTGGGCTGGTGCGCCCCCACCCCCCACCCCCACAAGGGCCCAAGGCGCCTAGGGTTTGGGGGAGGGGGCGCACCCACCTAACTTGGGGGGCAAGTTTCCCCTCTCCCCCCCCCCTTGGCCGCACCCTAGATGGGTTTTGGGGGCAGCCGCACCCTTGGGGGTGGGAACCCTAGGGGAGGCGCATCCCCCTCCCTCTCCCCTATATATACTTGAGGATTTTGGGGCTACCAACACAAGAGTTTCACCTCTCCCTGGCGCAGCCCTACCTCTCTCTCTCCTCCTCTCCCGCGGTGCTTGGTGAAGCCCTGCAGGATTGCCACGCTCCTCCACCACCACCACGCCGTTGTGCTGCTGCTGGATGGAGTCTTCCTCAACCTCTCCCTCTCTCCTTGCTGGATCAAGGCATGGGAGACGTCACTGGGCTGTACGTGTGTTGAACGCGGAGGTGTCGTCTGTTCGGCACTAGGATCTCCGGTGATTTGGATCACGACGAGTACGACTTCTTCAACCCCGTTCTCTTGAATGCTTCCGCTTAGCAATCTACAAGGGTATGTAGATGCACTCTCCTTCCCCTTGTTGCTAGTTTCTCCATAGATAGATCTTGGTGATTCGTAGGAAAATTTTGAATTTCTGCTACGTTCCCCAATAGTGGTATCAGAGCTAGGTCTATTGTGTAGATTCTTTGCACGAGTAGAACAAAAAGTAGTTGTGGGCGTTGATTTTGTTCAATATGCTTACCGTTACTAGTCCAATCTTGTTTTGACGGTATTGTGGTATGAAGCGGCCCGGACCTACCTTACACGTACACTTACGTGAGACAGGTTCCATCGACTGACATGCACTTGGTGCATAAGGTGGCTAGCGGGTGCCAGTCTCTCCCACTTTAGTCGGAATGGATTCGATGAAAAGGGTCCTTATGAAGGGTAAATAGCAATTGGCATATCACGTTGTGGTTATGCGTAGGTAAGAAACGTTCTTGCTAGAAACCCATAGCAGCCACGTAAAACATGAAAACAACAATTAGAGGACGTCTAACTTGTTTTTGCAGGGTATGCTATGTGATGTGATATGGCCAAGAAGAATGTGATGAATGTTATGTGATGTATGAGATTGATCTTGTTCTTGTAATAGGAATCACGACTTGCATGTCGATGAGTATGACAACTGGCAGGAGCCATAGGAGTTGTCTTAATTTATTGTATGACATGCGTGTCATTGAACAATGCCATGTAATTACTTTACTTTATTGCTAACCGGTAGCCATAGTAGTAGAAGTAATAGTTGGCGAGACAACTTCATGAAGACACGATGATGGAGATCATGATGATGGAGATCATGGTGTCATGGCGGTGACGATGATGATCATGGACCCCGAAGATGGAGATCAAAAGGAGCAAAATGATATTGGCCATATCATGTCACTATTTGATTGCATGTGATGTTTATCATGTTTATGCATCTTATTTGCTTAGAACGACGGTAGTAAATAAGATGATCCCTCATTAAAATTTCAAGAAAGTGTTCCCCCTAACTGTGCACCGTTGCGAAAGTTCGTCGTTTCGAAGCACCACGTGATGATCGGGTGTGATAGATTCTAACGTTCACATACAACGGGTGTAAGCCAGATTTACACACGCGAAACACTTAGGTTAACTTGACGAGCCTAGCATGTACAGACATGGCCTCGGAACACAAGAGACCGAAAGGTCGAGCATGAGTCGTATAGTAGATACGATCAACATGAAGATGTTCACCGATGATGACTAGTCCGTCTCACGTGATGATCGGACACGGCCTAGTTGACTCGGATCATGTAATCACTTAGATGACTAGAGGGATGTCTATCTGAGTGGGAGTTCATTAGATGAACTTAATTATCCTGAACATAGTCAAAAGCCCTTTGCAAATTATGCCATAGCTCGGGCTTTAGTTCTACTGTTTTAGATATGTTCCTAGAGAAAATATAGTTGAAAGTTGACAGTAGCGATTATGCGGACAGTAGAAAGCTTATGTCCTTAATGCACCACTCAGTGTGCTGAACCCCAAACGTCGTCTGTGGATGTTGCGAACATCGGACATACACGTTTCTATAACTACGTGATAGTTCAGTTAAACGGTTTAGAGTTGAGGCACCAAAGACATTTTCGAAAAGTCGCAGAACATATGAGATGTTTCGAGGGCTGAAATTGGGATTTCAGGCTCGTGCTCGCGTCAAGAGGTATAAGACCTCCGACGATTTTCTTAGCCTGCAAACTAAGGGAGAAAAGCTCAATCATTGAGCTTGTGCTCAGATTGTCTGAGTACAACAATCACTTGAATCGAGTGGGAGTTGATCTTCCAGATGAGATAGTGATGTTTCTCCAAAGCCATTGCCACCAAGCTGCTAGAGCTTCGTGATGAACTATAATATATCAGGGATAGATATGATGATCCTTGAGATATTCGCAATGTTTGACACCGCGAAAGTAGAAATCAAGAAGGAGCATCAATTGTTGATGGTTGGTGAAACCACTAGTTTCAAGAAGGGCAAGGGCAAGAAGGGATACTTCATGAAACGACAAATCAGTTGCTGCTCTAGTGAAGAAACCCAAGGTTGAACCCAAACCCGAGACTAAGTGCTTCTGTAATACGGGGAACAGCCACTAGAGCAGAATTACCCTAGATACTTGGTAGATGAGAAGGCTGGCAAGGTCGATAGAAGTATATTGGATATACATTATGTTAATGTGTACTTTGCTAGTACTCCTAGTAGCACCGGGGTATTAGATACCGGTTCGGTTGCTAAGTGTTAGTAACTCGAAATAAAAGCTACGGAATAAACGGAGACTAGCTAAAGGTGAGCTCACGATATGTGTTGGAAGTGTTTCCAAGGTTGATGTGATCAAACATCGCACGCTCCCTCTACCATCAAGATTAGTATTAAACCTAAATAATTGTCATTTGGTGTTTGCGTTGAGCATAGACATGACTGGATTATGTCTATCGCAATACGATTATTCATTTAAGGAGAATAATGGTTGCTCTGTTTATTTGAATAATACCTTCAATGGTCTTGCACCTAAAAGAATGGTTTATTGAATCTCGATCATAGTGATACACATTTTCATGCCAAAAAATATAAGGTAGTAATGATAGTACCACTTACTTGTGGCACTTCCATGTAGGTCATATTGGTGTAAAACGCATGAAGAAGCTCCATGTTGATGGATCTTTGGACTCACTCATTTTTGAAAAGTTTGAGACATGCGAACCATGTCTATTGGTGTATACGCATGAAGAAACTCCATGCAGATGGATCGTTTGGACTCACTTGATTTTGAATCACTTGAGATATGCAAATCATACCACATGGGCAAGATGACTGAAAAGCCTCGTTTTCAGTAAGATGGAAAAAGATAGCAACTTGTTGGAACTAACACATTTTGATGTGTGCAGTCCAATAAGTGTTGAGACATGCAGTGAATATCATTATGGTCTTACTTCACAGATGATTTAAGTAGATACTGAGTATATTTACTTGATGAAACACAAGTCTGAATTATTGAATGGTTCAAGTAATTTCAGAGTGAAGTTAAAGAGGATAAAATGTCTATGACACGATCATAGAGATGAGTATCTGAGTTACGAGCTTTGGCACGCAATTAAGACATTGTGGAAATTGTTTCACAATTAATACCGCCTGGAACACCATAGTGTGATGGTGTGTCCGAACATCATAGTTGCACCCTATTAGATATGGTGCGTACCATGATGTCTCTTATCGAATTACCACTATCGTTCATGGGTTAGGCATTAGAGACAACCGCACTCACTTTAATAGGGCACCACGTAATTCCATTGAGACGACACCATTTGAACTATGGTTTGGAGAAACCTAAGTTGTCGTTTCTTAAAAGTTTGGGGCTGCGACGCTTATGTGAAAAGTTTCAGATTGATAAGCTCGAACCCAAAGCGGATAAAATGCATCTTCATAGGACACCCAAAAGCAGTTGGGTATACCTCCTGTCTCAGATCCGGAAGCAAAAATAATTCAAGAAACGGATCCTTTCTCGAGGAAAAGTTTCTCTCGAAAGAATTGAGTGAGAGGATGGTGGAGACTTGATGAGGTTATTGAACCATCACTTCAACTAGTGTGTAACAGGGCACAGGAAGTTGTTCCTGTGGCACCTACACCAATTGAAGTAGAAGCTTATGATAGTGATCATGAAACTTCGGGTCAAGTCACTACTGAACCTCGTAGGACGACAAGGACGCATACTGCTTCGGAGTGGTACGGTAATCCTGTCTTGGAGGTCGTGTTGCTAGACAACAATGAACCTACGAGCTATGGAGAAGCGATGGTGGGCCAGATTCTGACGAATGGCTCGAGGCCATAAAATCCGAGAAAGGATCCATGATTTTGGAAGAACTACTTGATGGTCGTAAGGCCGTTGGGTACAGATGGATTTTAAAAGAAAGACAGACAATGATGGTAAGTATCACCATTAAGAAAGCTCGACTTGTTGTTAAGATGTTTTTCGACAAGTTCAAGGAGTTAACTACAATGAGACTTTCTCACTCGTAGCGATGCTAAGAATCTGTTGGGATTATATTAGCAATTACTGCATGATTTATGAAATCTTGCAGATAGGATGTCAAAACATTGTTTCCTCGATGTTATACTTGAGGAAAGGTTGTATGTGATACAACCAGAAGGCTTTGTCAATCCTGAAAGACGCTAATAAGTATGCAAAGCTCCAGCAATCCTTCTTAGGACTGGAGTAAGCATCTCGGAGTTGGAATGTGCGCTTTGATGAGATGATCAAAGATTTTGGGTTTATACAAAGTTTATGAGAAACTTGTATTTCCAAAGAAGTGAGTGGGAGCACTATTGAATTTCTGATGAGTATATGTTGTTAACATATTGTTGATCAGAAATGATGTAGAATTTCTGGAAAGCATATAGGGTTATTTGAAAAGTGTTTTTCAATGGAAAACCTGGATTAGGCTACTTGAACAATAAGCATCAAGATCTATAAGATATATCAAAATGCTTAATAGTACTTTCAAATGAGCACATACCTTGACATGATCTTGAAGGTGTTCAAGATGGATCAGTCAAAGAAGGAGTTCTTGCCTGAGTTGTAAGGTATGAAGTTAAGAATTAAAGCTCGACCATGGCAGAAGAGAGACAAAGGACGAAGGTCATCCCCTAGGCTTCAGACGTAGGCTCTATAGTATGCTATGCTGTGTATAGCACCGGAGGTGTGCCTTGCCATGAGTCAGTCAAGGGGTACAAGAATGATCGAGGAATGGATCATTGGACAGCGGTCAAAATTGTCCTTGGAGTAAATAAGGACATGTTTCTCGATTATGGAGGTGATAAAGAGTTCGGCGTAAAGGGTTACGTCGATGCAAGCTTTAACACCTATCCGAGTGACTCTGAGTAGCAAACCGGATACGTATAGTGGAGCAACCATTTGGAATAGCTCCAAGTGGAGCGTGGAAGCAACATTTACAATATGACATAGAGATTTGCGAAGTACATACGGATCTGAATGTTGCAGACCCATTGACTAAAACCTCTCTCACAAGCAAAACATGATCAAACCCCAGAACTCATTGAGTCTTAATCACATGGTCATGTGAACTAGTTTAGTGACACTAGTAAACTCTTTGGATGTTGGTCACATGGCGATGTGACCTATCAGTGTTAATCACACGGCGATGTGAACTAGATTATTGACTCTAGTGCAAGTGGGAGACTATTGGAAATATGCCCTAGAGGCAATAATAAATTAGTTATTATTATTATATTTCCTTGTTCATGATAATCGTTTATTATCCATGCTATAATTGTATTGACAGGAAACTCAGATACATGTGTGGATACATAGACAACACCATGTCCCTAGTAAGCCTCTAGTTGACTAGCTCGTTGATCAATAGATGGTTATGGTTTCCTGACCATGGACATTGGATGTTGTTGATAACGGGATCACATCATTGGGAGAATGATGTGATGGACAAGACCCAATCCTAAGCCTAGCACAAAGATCGTGTAGTTCGTATGCTAAAGCTTTTATAATGTCAAGTATCATTTCCTTAGACCATGAGATTGTGCAACTCCCGGATACCGTAGGAATGCTTTGGGTGCACGAAACGTCACAACGTAACTGGGTGGCTATAAAGATGCACTACGGGTATCTCCGAAAGTGTCTGTTGGGTTGGCACGAATCGAGACTGGGATTTGTCGCTCTGTGTAAACGGAGAGGTATCTCTGGGCCCACTCGGTAGGACATCATCATAATGTGCACAATGTGACCAAGGGGTTGATCACGGGATGATGTGTTACAGAACGAGTAAAGAGACTTGCCGGTAACGAGACTGAACAAGGTATCGGCATACCGACGATCGAATCTCGGGCAAGTAAAATACCGCTAGACAAAGGGAATTGTATACGGGATTGATTGAGTCCTTGACATCATGGTTCATCCAATGAGATCATCGTGGAACATGTGGGAGCCAACACGGGTATCCAGATCCCGCTGTTGGTTATTGACCGGAGAACGTCTCGGTCATGTCTGCATGGTTCCCGAACCTATAGGGTCTACACACTTAAGGTTCGATGATGCTAGGGTTATAAAGGAAGTTTGTATGTGGTTACAGAATGTTGTTTGGAGTCTCGGATGAGATCCCGGACGTCACGAGGAGTTCTGGAATGGTCCGGAGATAAAGATTTATATATGGGAAGTCCTGTTTTGGTCACCAGAAAAGTTTCGGGTTTTATCGGTAACGTACCAGGACCACCGGGAGTGTCCCGAGGGTCTACCAAGTGGGGCCACCGGCCCCGGAGGGCTGCATGGGCCAAGTGTAGGAGGGGACCAGCCCCAGGTGGGCTGGTGCGCCCCCCCCCCCCCACAAGGGCCCAAGGCGCCTAGGGTTTGGGAAGGGGGCGCACCCACCTAACTTGGGGGACAAGTTTCCCCTCTCCCCCCCCTTGGCCGCACCCTAGATGGGTTTTGGGGGCAGCCGCACCCTTGGGGGTGGGAACCCTAGGGGAGGTGCAGCCCCCTCCCTCTCCCCTATATATACTTGAGGATTTTGGGGCTGCCAACACAAGAGTTTCATCTCTCCCTGGCGCAGTCCTACCTCTCTCCCTCCTCCTCTCCCGCGGTGCTTGGCGAAGCCCTGCAGGATTGACACGCTCCTCCACCACCACCACGCCGTTGTGCTACTGCTGGATGGAATCTTTCTCAACCTCTCCCTCTCTCCTTGCTGGATCAAGGCATGGGAGACGTCACCGGGCTATACGTGTGTTGAACGCGAAGGTGCCGTCCGTTCGGCACTAGGATCTCTGGTGATTTGGATCACGACGAGTACGACTCCTTCAACCCCGTTCTCTTGAACACTTCCGCTTAGCGATCTACAAGGGTATGTAGATGCACTCTCCTTCCCCTCGTTGCTAGTTTCTCCATAGATAGATCTTGGTGATTCGTAGGAAAATTTTGAATTTCTGCTACGTTCCCCAACACTTTGGCCCCCAAACCCCACGTCCAAGTCAATAATAGCTCAAAAAAGTCAATAATAGCCCCACCAAGGTTTGTCTCAAAAAACAGAGTAATTAAGGCATCCGTTAGTCCCTTTAGTATAAATACAATATCATTAATAATGGCCCCACCTTTTGTCTCACAAAGTATGTTGGAGTACAACTGGCTACACGTTTACAATCCGCTTCTCTTCTCTCTCCTCTTCTCTCTCCTTCAACTAAGCACAAATATTATATTTAAATCCTTATAGCCTACTTACGTAATCTAATTGTAGTACTTGCTCTAAAGTTACTATGCATTGTGTAGTCTGAAATGCCGGGCGTGCAGCGGGCGGCGCCCTCGGTCGGCGCGCCGCTTCAACGGCGGAAGCAGTGAGAGGTCGCATCGCCCTGACTTGCCATCAATGTGGAGCGGCGGGCTCAGCTGGCGCCGGGCAGGAAGCGCGCGTGGGAGGGGGGAGGGGTTTTTGTTGGGCCAAGAAGGTGAGAAGCCAACTTGGGATCAGTCCGGACGGGGAAATATCATGGAGAGAATTCCTTATTTGGCCCTTTCTTAAATTTTGCTTCCTTTTTTGGCCCTAAAAAATATCATTTCCCCTTTTTGACACACAATTTTTATTTTGTTCCCTTCATGACACTTCCGTCAATTTTGGCACATAACAGTGTTAAGTCTAACATGAAAAGACCATTCTACCCCTGATATATTATGTGACTAAAATATGTTTTGTCTTTTGACTACATGACTAGTGAAACCAAGTCTAATGTTTCAGTATCACGTAACAGATTTGAGCTCACCAGATTCTAGCAAAAAAAAAGATTTGAGCTCACGGGACATCTCATGCGCACTCGTTTTACCAGTTGATGTATAGTAATTCCGTTGCATTCGGTTTACCACTTGCGAAGCCAGCCGAAATGAGACAGGTTAAGAGTGATTGTGTAGTTTAAATAAAAAAGGGAAGTTGTAACAAGCATTGATCAGTGTACGTACGACCCTGCAGTTGGTGTGTTGGTGCGTATCTAACCGGCATCGATGAACAAGTAGATATTGTTGGTGTTCTGCGCAACAAGCGCGGGCGTGGTGTTGCCGGAGCCCGGAGGTGAGTGCCTGGTTGGCGACGACGCCCTTGGTCAGGAGGGCCCAGAAGTAGCAAGCTGGTAAGCCTGCCATGTAGGCATAAAATATAATGTGGCACCAATAAACTAAGCACCTATGCATTGAAGACTTGAGTTACTAAGCTATTTAATGCACTTAGCACCTCATCTAAAGAGCATTAATAGTATAGCCAGCTGTTGGCTACTACCTCCGTCCTGGTCTATAGGTCCTTCTTGTAGTTTGTGCCAAATTTTGACTAAATATTTAACTAAGAAAATGTTAATGCATGTCAAGAAAAATTATCTCATTGGATTCGTATTTGAACATAATTTTCAAAAATATAATGTTTGTTGACATGTGTGAACATTTTGTTAGTTTAATTTATGGTCAAAATTTGGCACGAACTAGAATGGGGACCAATATACCCAGACGGAGGTAGTATAAGCCAATGCCGTGTCATCTACAGCCCATCTTATAGTCAACATGTACAATAGTAGATCAAAAGAGTGTACTACTACTTTATTATTCTGTGGCCCACCTTTCATTCTCACAAAGTGCCTAGGAGCACGTGCTAGAGTTGGCTCTTCACGAAGAGCCTGCTTACCTTCTCTCTCCTCTTCTCTTTCCTCCAACTAAGCAGAAATATACTAGTTTATTCCTTATAGCCCGCTGACTCAGCTCTATTGTACTTTCCCTAAGCACATCTAAGCACTTACTAGCACCCCCTTGACCGTGGACCTTGACGGTGTACGTCACCTTGTCTCTCATAATTTTCCTCGTCATCATATGAGTCCTAGAAGATCTCACCCACATCATCATTAGCATGCAGCCGCCTTGATAGACAACATGCGCAGAAGGAGTAGAGGCGACTGGGGACGCACCACCACCATGTCGTGGGCACTCCGTATGTGCTCGTGTGCGTGTAGCATGCGTGTTTTTCCATCGGTGCTAGCTCTAAGGCCGAGGCTGCGGTCGTCTTCATCTCTGACTAGTAGTTTAGCAATGACGGTAAAGAGGTGTTGCAAGAGATGTGTATGCGCTGTTGCGTGCGAGCTTCGCCGTAGCACGACGAACCGGACGTCGCCGCGGATGGCGCACGCCTCCATGCAGTCGAGTGTGTGTGCATGCATGTGTTATTCACGTGCATTCTGCGGCGGAGCGTGTGTGCATGCACGTCTTGTGTACGTGCATTGTGTGCTCCATGTTGTGCATGTATGTGCATGAGTTGGATCGGATGGAGTTAGTGCGTTGGCTTGTGTACATGCGTGGCTGCATGTGTCCTGTACATGCATGGCTTGTTGCGTGGTTATCAATAATTCAATATAAACTACTCCCTCCGTTCCTAAATATAAGTCTTTCTAGCCATTTCAAATAGACTACAACATACGGATGTATGTAGACATATTTTAGAGTGTAGATTCACTCATTTTGTTTCGTATGTAGTCCCTTATTGAAATATCTAAAAAGACTTATATTTGGGAACGGAGGGAGTATAAAACATCTTCAACTTAGCATCATGATGTACCGTTTCTAGTGGTTAGCGAAAATTTCATGTTCTTTTATTTGTTTATAGGTGGGCAGGCGGCAAAAACAGGGGAAAACGCGCAAGGTCCCTTGCAGACGCTCCACCGCGAGGTTCCTTGCTCCTCCTCGGTCGTCGGGAATCTATGCTCTTCAACTCTTTTCTTTTTACGTGAGCTTTGTTCATCCTTTTCCCAACACGTGAGACATCTAGCATCAAGGTGCACGTGTAATGCAAGAAAATGGAGATAATCAGATAAGCAGTGCGTAAGTGAGTCGTGTGTGGGGAAAGCGGGGGGAAACCCTTTTTCGTAAGTGAGTCGTGCACTTCGATGGCACCTACGCAATATTTTTTTCTCCTCGATGGCACGTGAATAGTGCACGTACTCAACGATGGAGCACTGGATGGTAGCAATGACATGGTCAGCCCTTTTTTGGAGAGAGTACGTACTACTAGTAAATAACTTTGATGTGTCCCTCAACTCGCAGAACGATGAGAAGCTTGATTACGCCTTCTCCCTCGTCAACGCGTGCGCGGTGGCTCGCGGCACGAGGAGAAACTTTTGCTTGCAAGCGGTGGATGTGCAGCAGTTCATTTGGTGTCAGATTGCCAGAAGCACTACTGTAGAACCATCGACTTCCAGAAGAGGCGAAGAGCCAAGCGCAAGGTCACCTACTAACCTTAGGCTAGGCGTAATACAACCACATGCGAATATCAAGGTGCTGGTTACGTAGAACAAATTTCCTGCAGTCCATGCTCAGCCCTCCTCTATCTCTCTTCTCAGCCAGCCAGCGAATGTGCGGAGCCCATCGTCTGTTTGCTCACATGCGGCCCCACATGTCAGTGAAAATGCAAGAGGACCCATTGAACCTGCACATCTTTCACCTCGACGTGCTGGTGATGAAAAACAAATCCAATAAAGATCTTCGGTGGCCGCTTTTGGAGTTACTCAAGAGTAGTAAGATTCTATTTACAGTTTAAGCCAAGATGCACATCTCGTGGCTTCAACTACCACTCTATTTTCTTTCATGACACGACATGGATGCTGGATGTCCCACGTGTCGGCAAAAGGAGGAAGAACCCGACCAAATCTTCGGTTGTGCTCTTGCATTAGACTAGGTGTGCTAACTTCAAATTTTTATTGTGTACTCCCTCCATTCCAACATACTTGACTTCCATTTGTCCAAAATTGGATGTACCCATATACTAAAACATGTCTAGATACATATATATTTTGACAAATAGAAGGCATGTATTGTGCAACAGAGGGAGTAGAATGGATGCAAGTTTTTGTATTGGGAAGAAGATTACATCCATATATCGATAGAGCATTGGAGTTGGTCTTACAAGTGGGACCGTAGTTGAGGAAACCGATTATCGGCAAACCCCCACCTTGCCCGCCGCGCGATGGCTGAGTTAGAGAAACGATGAGGTTGAAGAGATTGCTCTAGCACGGACTCCAAGAAATATGGTGTCAGATGGAAGTCGTGCTGGTGGCGTGTGCCGTACTCCTGGACGTGAATGCTTGTTCTGGCCCATGCCACCCTATTACTCCTACTACTTACTATATAGTACTAGTATCGAGGATTCGAGGTGCTGGTTACGTACAATATGGCTACAGTAAAAACACCCGCACGACGCGCGGAGCATGTGAAGCTAGTACAAATAGTGCACTACTATTGTTGATTGGCCTCATCCGATAACCTGTTGCAATGCACGTACAACTATCTATTTGAAAAATATTATTTTGCCTCGCCGCACCACTCACTCACAGAAGCAACTCGAAAGCCATTCATAAATTTAGTAAGTTTATCACAGGCATATCATTTTATTACATACAACAGGTCATCAACCCACATCGACAACGAGGATAAATTATAAATTCTAATGTTTTCACCACACAACAAATAACAAGCAATGAAATGAACTTCAACTCAACCATTCCTCAGCGTTGGAAACGCTTGCTTTGAACCACGAGTGATTCTCTGGGACGGGCCATCTATTGTCGATCTCGAGACCAACGTAGGACTGATCATCCAGGCTGAAGCGGCCTACTATATCAGTACCAGGGTAGGGAACCACCCTAATGTCCAAGGTATAGACACAGTTGCTTCTCATAAATGGTACTAGTATCGTTGTGTCAACAACATTTGGATCGCCTTTCACCATCATCAGATAGTTTTGTCCAAGGAAGAGCGAGTTTTCTCCAAGACTATCAATTATGTACCAGGGAGAAGGTGTTGGCGCTAGCACACTAGTATCCATCCCGAATACCATGCAACGGGTGTTGGAATAGGTCCGGAGAGTGCGACCATGGGAGACAACATGTGCTCCCTCAGTAGTAACATCATCAGTGGGTTGTATACACACAAGAAGAGGTGATCCATCGGAATTAGTTGCCCGGCGCCACTGAGTATATACGTTCTGCTCGTCCTCATGCTCGTGATCATCACCATCGCCATCTCCCCCTTGGTTATAAAAATTTTCAAGTATAGGTGGTGGAATGTTCATAGGACCTTGGAAACACAAGAAGAAGGTTAATTAGTAAAGGGAAACTTGCTAACCCGCATGCATGTGGATGAAACAATTATAATTACGATGGAAGACAAACGTACCGAAACTACAAGGATCCCATGCAAAAACAGTGCCACGAGTGGTGGCAACAAACACAAGGCCCTCGTATTGAATTGCATCACAGTACTCATCCGTGTACAGAAACTGATTTTTGAGCAATATCCATCGAGTCAAACCACCAAGGACGGCAACAAGCTTGTCGAAGATAGCAACAACTTCATAGTTGTTGTAATTCCAAGAGCGGTTGGGAACTCGAAAAATTGCTATCTTCCGTAGAAGACAGTCACCATGATCGTATTTGAACATGTGTACAATACCAGTGTGCTCAACCTCTGGGCAGTCTGCTAAGATTTTTGGAAGTGGAACCCGGTCACGCGTGTACACATTCACAAGTTCCCACTCGCAGTTGGACCCAATGTAAACAACCCAATCTCCATTTGCGCCTGCCCAAGCCTTGCCCCCAAGCGATGGCATCTTAACATCATACGTATCATTATCAAGCGGCATCAACTTGCACATGGCGAGGCCTCCGTCGTGCCGGCGCCAATCCTCAGGGTCACGGCGAAGAAGATAGGGGAGATCAAACTGCTCCTTTACTCTTGGGTTCCTTGTAATGATGTTATTAGTTGAGTCGAGAATGGGCTTGAACGAACCTGCCATGCTAGCTGAGGTGATGATGTCACACCGATCAATGAGTTCCTCCACCACGTCATCTTTCAGATTGGGGCAATAATAACGGGGTCGTTTCTGGCCTGTTACCTCCATGGAGAAGATGATCAAACAATGGCAGAAAAAGGGTGAAGGGCTGAAGGAAAATGGAGGAGGGACAGGAAGAGCGTGCGACAGTAGTTCCAAATCGAGAGGGAAAGGCGAAGAGTCGGTGGACGGTTGCCAGGTTGCCACGGTTCATGAAGAGGCGCCCCGGCCTACACGTCTGTTCGGAAATACTCCTACTACTCGTCGTCGTCTCACTGATATGTTGGAACGGGACCACATGTCAACGAAACATGGTGTGTAATTTCTCGTGCAAAATGCGATCTGGCCGCGTTGGCCCGAGGTGCCGCATTAGTTTTTTTTGAAAGTTTGCCGCATTAGTTATTGACCTTTATTTTTTTAACATGCAATCTGAATGGATAGCTCCTGGTCATCACACGTGAGCGGATATAGTGATGGTTGATTCACCCGAGCAACTTATTACTGTGGGAATATGGGAGTACCAGCGGATTCAAGGAACAGAGAAATGATGGTTGCTTCGTCCGATCAACTTACTGTGGTGAATGTGGGGCTTTGTGATTTGACTTCTCACTAGTCATTACTACTGCGGTGCAACGACCGGGGTGAATCTTTCCCTGAAGTTCTGTTGTGTACTCAATATTGCTGCATGGCAGGTGGAGCCGGATGAAGGATGTCCAACATGTCGGCGAAACAAAGTTGAATTGTTTCTGGCATTGCTATCAATCCTTCAGGATTTGTTTATATGTATGCATAATTTGATGAAATTGTACTGTGATGCTATGAAGGTTTCAACTTTGGTTCCCGCAGGAAAAAAAGGTTTCAACATAGGATTCATGTGTCTTGCCTAGAGATTATCTCGTTACAACATTCCATCAAATACAAATGAAACTACCATGGCTAATGCATCTCAATGGTTCGCAGATCAGCGCCAATATTCACATCACAACTGAAGACAAAGTTGTGAGAAGGTGTACAAATAAAGAAAATAATATAATTGATCGATGTTGATCGTAGGCATCGCTCCATTTCCTTGGCACAGTGTTCATTGCTTGGCAGCTAGTTTCACCCAGCTCTGTAGCCAAAAAAGAGGTGTATGAAGGACACCACAATCCGATCATTTTGTGCAGCTCCACTAAAATCGAGCAGACCATCCTTGTTTGAAAAGATATCTAGTCAGTGTGATTACAATAATAGTGGAACTAGATGATGAAACATAACACACATAAATAAAAGCCGATCACCTCTACGATCTCTCTTTAGGACTAACTTCTTGTTGGAGAAGATTAGGCACGTAGTTGGATGAGGAGGATAGCAAAACCAATCTCCCTGTCCGCAGTCCCACAGAAATGTAAAAACGTTGCCCGTGTGACATTTTGGCGGAACTGCACAAAACACTCTTCAGAAAAGTGATTTGTGCAGTTCACCAAAAGCTCACAATAGCAACGAGGTGAAAATGGATAGCCTTGTTTGCAAAAGGAGGTCGAAAGGAAACAATTACTGCCCAATAACACGAGTTGAAGACACATACGCCGACAAAAAAGAAGCATGTTCCATGTAAAAAGGGTAAGATAGCACATAGTGGTTTATCAAAAATGGTTTGAGGACGAGATTGCAAGACGGAAAGTACGCCGGCCGAGATACGATTTAAGCAAACAACTAAAGAAGATCCACATGCAGCAACGTGGGAAGATGGGCAGTGGAGCAAGGCCCGAGGAAGCTGTACCTGAGGGTCATCGGGATGTTACTAGGAGGGCGCCAGCGGCCGGGATCTTCCCATACTGCGGCAGCGAGCAAGTGGCGAAGGCCCTACCGTGTCGAAGCTTGGTCAGAGAGAACGGCGGGTACCGCAGATCGGGACGAGCTGCCTCAACACTGTCGAACGGAGAGACAATGCACATCCTCCCTTTCCGCTAGCGGACGGGATGCGGCCGGATCACTGACCAATGCTGAGAGAGAGAGGCCACGGCAGCCTTGTGTGAGATGGTGTGACGAGAGAAAAACCCATTTTCCATTTTCCCCACGGCAATCGTTTTATATTCTAAGCGTGGTACCCGACCCTCCTTCGAGTAAACAACTGCTACACGCGTCAAATTATCACGTGGGCTGCCTTTTCGTACAGAAACAAACTCCATCGTGTACCCGCGCGGGTGTGGCCGGGAACAAGACGTGAGTACATGCGTCCTGCGTGCACTTCTTCTTTTGGTGCAGGTACGCACGTCGGTGGGTGTGAGAGAGATGGTTTGTGCGAAACAGCAGCAATGTGTTGATGATATCTCAATCAGAAAAACGTAACATATGCAATGTGTGTGAAACGGAGTCATGGACGTGAGATATCGATAGAATTGAAAACAGGGATGAAGTGTGTGGCTACGCGATCGATAAAGAGTGCCATCGAATTTGTGTTTGCCCATGTCAAAGATACAGGGCGGCTGGCCTACTGGAATTTGAGAGGGCAGAGGTGCAGTTCTTCTCCGTAGCATGGATACCTACCTACAACGTTCAACTATCGGTGTGGGGGGTAGAGACCGGTCAACTAGTATATGTGTGGGGAAGGAGAGAGAACTAGCTATGTATTGAGGGAGATCGATCGACATCCATGGATATGTGTAGCAGAGGAGTAAGGTTGGGAAAAAGACAAAGGTAGAGCGTCAGAGGGTTGGTGGTGGAGTGGCATCTCACAAATGGTGGGAGAGTCCTACTAGACAAACGGAGGGTATGAGTGCAATATCAATAAGAGAGGGCGGGGGATGTCTGTATGTCTATGCACGTGCGTGTGAGAGACGGGTCGGGAGGTATTCAAGGATGATGAGGGGAGAAGATATGGTTGTGGTAAGCATGCGTAACTACATAGGAAGATCAACCGTCGTGTGTCCGAGAAAAGGAGAGACATAACTAGCGAGGTAAGTGTATCGGTGCTTGGTGAAAACGAATTATAGTCGACCTGGCTATATGTAGGGAGATCAGTTCATATACACATCTGCATGTGTTAGAAGCAAATAAGGTCCGGAGAGGCAGACAGGGGGAGAGGGTGTGGCTAGGAGGTGGTGCGAGAGGCCCTACCATGTCGAGGGGGGAGGAGTGTGCGAGCATGTGATAAATGAAAAGAGGAGCGGGAGTGTGCACCTGTGTGGAATCGTATTGGACATATGGGGGCATGGACGGTGAGAAGAGAAGAGGGGAAGTATATATGTGTTTGTTGTAGGCACACTTGGCTAGAGAGGTATATCGATCGGTGTGTGCCAGAAAGAAGGAGTCAGGGGCCTATACACCCTGCTGGTGGACGGCCTAAAGAGAAATAATGAGCGTGCGCGATGGACGGGACGCTAAGGGTGTGTGAGGGAGGAGGGCGTGTGCATGCATGATATAAAGTTAGCACTAGCTAGCTACAAATAGAAGAGAATCGTGAATGTGTAAAAGACGAACAAAGATCATAATTCATTATAAAAAAGTGGATACGGATACTTGAAGAAGATATCATAATGTAGAACATTGATTATAAGTTGGGTTAATGTGTCGCTTTTGCAACTCAGGTCTAAATACTTGTCATAATGTAGGGGGCGGGGCACTATACTTTGTGTGATAAACACGGTGCACATATGTAACATGGTTTAAATTATGAATATATAGTTAGTACATCAAATGTACTATTATTTGGAATCAACATCAAGTGTATTCAAAAAATAGAATTCGAGTTCATGAAGTACACATAGTTCATATCTATCTCTATAGTAATCATGTGGTGTGTTATTAAGGTAATACACGAATGATGGTTGAAGTTGGCAACAATCATGATTGTATATTCTTATTGAAATAGAGAAATGAATTCAAATTTAGTTCGAATTGCAGCGGTAGTATAGACATTTGGAATGCACTAAAATGTTGGTATGAGTAGGTCACATGCATTATACAGCAAGCAAAAAAAATTAATCAGACATAACATGGATTCATACTCCCTCCTTCCATCTATATAGGGCGTAATGAGATTTTTAAGACCGCCTTTGACTATTGACAAGATTAATAGTACATGACATGCACAATGTGAAAATTATATCATTGAAAGAAACTTTCACAGACGAATTTAACGATGTGCTTTGTGTAAGTTGCATGTCATATATCATTGCTCTAATATTTGGTCAAAGTTAGCATCGGAAAACGCATTAGGCCCTATATAGATGCAAGGAGGGAGTACCTTTGAATAGCATTTGTATAGTAAAACAGGGCAAGACTCTCTCTTTATGTGGTGTGAATAGTTTTATTTTTTTTGTTTTCTTTTTGGTTGAGGGAAGTGCAAATTGATTTGGTACGTACAAGTACAATATTACTACATGTTAGGCTTGTCCCTAAAATTCAACCCGCGTCTTGTTATATCCCGAAAATTCAGATATCGTGCTCCCAAAACTGGCGCCTTCACAGCCCGCGCCTTGCTATCCCGAAATTACAACGTGCGCGAAAACTCCCTCCAGCTGCCAAATCCCGACACGTGAAATCCCCCTTCTAACCCTGAGCCGAAAGGGCCACTAGTTCAAATCGGTGGGGGGTACTTTTGTAACACACCCTACATTTTGGACAAGCGCGTCCCTAAGTCATGCTTCACCCCCTCCCATCGCCCCCTTTTCGCCATTCGAAATCCCAGGCCGCCATAACCTCTCCGCTCCAGCCGCGAAACCCCACCCTCCTCCGTCCGTCACATCACCGCTGCCCAGCCGGAGCCTCTTCCCCGATGATGTCGTCCACCGCAATAGCTCCACGTCCCTTGTCCACCTCCCCAGATGAGGATCCGTCGTCCATCTCGCCATCCCGCCGGTTCAGCCGCCCCGTCCTCCACCTCCAAGAAGCTACTCCGACGATTACCTCGTCTATCGCGGCTGCTCCATCCCCACAGCGCTGCCTTAACCTTCTCCACCAGAACCGCAGCATCCTCACCGACTCCTCGAACGAAGACGAGGCCTACTCGGCACCACCAAAGAGGTTGTACACTCATCCCATCGCACCTTCTCCTTAACTCGACCTCCCGGCGCCGACGGTGCTCCATCCCGCACCTCCATGGAGCGGCTACCTTGAAGCCGGCGCCGCGGGCGACATCTCCACGGCGGGTCTCCCCCAGTGCGAGGCCCCTTCGGCGGCGGCGGCCATACCAGCCGGATCTGCTGCTGCTGCTCCGGCTCTCGCTCTCGCTGCTGCTGCTGCTGCTCTGGCTCTCGCTCGATCGCTCGCTCGCCCAGCTGCTGCTCCTGCTCTCCCCCTCACTCGTGCTGCTGCTCTGCTCTGATTAAGCCACACTTTAGTCGACTGAATCGACTTTTGGGTTAGTTGATTTTCAGGGGTTGGGGGGGCTCGCTGGAGTTAAGGAAGAACCACCCGCAGCGGGGAAGGGGGCTCGCTAGAGAGGTACCCCACTATGTATCTTAGGGTTCAGGGTGGGGGCGGGGGGCCTAGAGGGCTGGCCAGGGCGGCGGTGGCGAGTTGTTTCGGGGCGGCGAGGCGGCGTTGGGGCCTGCGGTTCGGCCGGTGGTGGCTGGCGGCTCAGGGGGTTACAGGTTGAAGATGAAATGTAGGCCCTCACTAAACTACATGTCAAGTGCCTCTCTGCTACCATTGCGTTCAGTTTCGATAGTAGCATTCAGATTCCACAGTAAATTTCAGTTTCGATAGTTAAGTTCAGAGTCAACAGTTTTTACCTCATCTGTTGTAGTCAGGTGGTTTTTGGTGATGTTAATTTTACATCCATTTTACATCATCTATTGGAGATGCTATTAGAATCCCACTTGAGATTGATGATGTATGTCTTGTGCTGCTTCAGCCTTGACGTCTTACGGCTCACCGGAGCTGCTCCAACGACAGAACGATCCATCACAACAGAGCAGTGCCCTGGACGCCGTCTACAGATTCCTCGGATCTTCCTCCACACCTCCGACAGCCACCTCTGCCTCAACTGCTTCAGCGACCAACCCAATGATGCTGAGGTCGACACGGCTACGACAAAGAGGTTGTACACTTGTTGCATCACTTATTACTATACATTCACGTCGATCCATTAGGGCTATTTTGGTTCAACGGAAAAACATAGCAATAGGGAATTTTCCAATGGCACTCTACTATTCAATTATTCATGCATTTTGTTGAAAGGAATGAAGCAAAACATCCACCTGGACCTACTTTTCAAAATCATATGCATGAAAACAAGACCAAGTGCATTAGCGCTAGAATAACATTCTAACTGTACACGCTTTCATATGGTTTCACTTTATTTTGGCCATGTTTCTTTGCATTCCTCTGCTCTTCCAATTCCTGTAAACCAAACACCCAAGTTGACAGAAATCTTGCATTTACAAATGCTCTGTTTACCATGTGCATTTTCCTATCCTATTCCGGTGTTTTTCCTATCCCTGCATTTTAAGAATCATGCAAGCCAAATGAGCCCTTACAGAATTACTTCAGTTACAGGTACATGTCGAAGGGTACTTTGTGTGGTTTGTCCTGCTCCTACCGCGACGTCTTCCACCTCACCTGAGCTGCTCCATCGACAAAAGCATCCACCAAACCAGACATCAGGACTCCTGACCGTCTTTCGCCGCCTTAGATCTCCTTCCCTGCCGTCGGCACCCACTGCAATGGCATCACCATAATCGACTCAGCAGATGAACCTGAGGAGTACACGGGTCCACAAGAGAGGTCGCACTCTTTTGTTTCTGCTTATGTTATGCATTGCTTAAACTTACCTACTACTTTATCGTCCTATTCAGCTCTTGGACTCCCAAGTCAGGTCCAAATTAATGTTCAAACTTGAGTTCTAAATTAGTTGTGGGGCACATATCGAGGCAGCAATGAATAGTATGTCTGTCTAATATCTGGTTCACCTAGGGTATGCCTATGTTGTTCATCTTGGGTGGGAAACAAATAGTAAAGCAATCATCATCTGTATTTTTATTAATTTAAAGCAATCATCAGCCTGCTATCATTATTTTTGGATCCATCCAGTGGTTGTTACCATCACCTAAATTTCTGCATGCTCTCCTTACATAATCTCACCATATTTTTTCGTATGCATGTCAGATATTGTACACGGTCATGTTGAACATGTAGAGAAAAGGAGAAGAGTTTTGTGCGGCAATACAATGTCATGCAGACATCGCTCCATGGTGGGTTCAATGGCAAACCCTCTCCACCCCTCTCCAAATTGTAATCTAGAGGATGATATCTGTTCTGAGGCGGATTCAGACGCTGGTGACCACTCCTATTTACCCCCCAAGGTGTTTGCTCTACCTTGGCATGATGATGTTAGTCATATCATGCATATGTTGCCTTGCAGTGCCTACTTTTGACATCATATATGGCACCTGCTTAGTTTAGACATGTTCTGTAATGCCACCTGTTTAGTTTCTATATCATATATGGGAATTATGCAGTCTCATGTCTTTTAGCCAGCCATAATATATGTGAAATGTGCAATGCCATCCTATTTAACCAGGCATCATATATTTGAATGATATCTTGCCCATCATTTTCTTCATTACATTTCCATTTGTCGACAATGTTTGTACATTAAACTACTCTTCCTGTGAATCAGCCATTTGGGTGGGAGATGGAAAAATCTGGAGTGAAAACAAGGCCTTCAGAGCAAACAGTGCTACCTGTCGAAGCAGATCTCTTGTTGGGTCCCGATAGCACCTCGGAGATGGATTCAAAGACAGATGACCAGTCCTTTTCCCCCACTGAGGTGTATGCTCTAACTTGGCATGGTTATACTGATCATATCATGCATACGTTGTCTTGCACTGGATAGTTTAGACATCATATACATAATATTCAACACCATGTTCTTAGTTCAGACATCATATCGAATGCCCTCTGTTTAGCATATAAATCACATATGTGAATTAAATGATGCGATCCTGATTACTTTTTTTTTAGAACTGGTGACAGTGAGCAATTCCCACTGCCTTTGTATTAAAATAATAAGGTTAGGGGGGGTTAGAGAGTTCAGACTGTACAGATTACATGTTGTGAGAGGGGGTGGGGGATTGTTAGCTATACAACACAACCGAACAGAAAATCAAAGCAAGTTGACAATGGAAGTGATGCAAGGAGCCAGCTCCCGCCTAGCTCTATGAGCCAGTATAGCAAAATTATGTAGATAACATGTAGGTGAATTATGTCATGCGATCTCGTTTAGTTATTCATCATATCTTTGAATTATGTTATGCTATGCTATCCAGTTTAGATAGACATCATATATGTGAAATTATGTCATGCTATCCGTTTTAGTTAAATAATATACATGTCAACTATTTCATGCCCTCTTTTTTCCACACTATCTATTGCATCTGTCTCCCATACAATGTCTGTACGTTCAACTATGTTTAATGTTTATCAGCCATTTGAATTGGAGCGGGTGATGCCAGTATCTAGCAGACTAAAAACACGGTCTTCAAATAAAACAGTGATACCTCTTGGTGGAGATAGCACCCCGGTTGTACATGCACAAGAACCAGCCCTACCACACATAACCAAAACTCTCACAAATTGTACCCCTACTGCGATGGACAGAGAACCAGCTTCACCCAATCTAACCCCAACCCCAGCCGATAGTAACCCAGTTCCTGTTGACACAACGCCATCTCCACCACAGAGCTCCCAAACAAGAGCAGTTAGTAAGGCGGCTCCAGTGCCCAAAGGGCCAGTACTATCACGGCGAACCCCAACTCCACCAGTTAGTACGCCTATTCATGTGGAGGAAGCACAACCAGCTAGTCGTAGTTTAGCATCTATCGCATTTGATGTTGTTAAATCGTATGTGCGTATCTTCCCATCTTGGAAATATTATACTGAAGATGAAGGAAAATGCCAGTTGCAGGTGTTTGTCCAGGAGTTATGTGTAAGTAATGTTATTCATGGCAATTACTTTGCTTCGTCCCATGCATCCTACGTCCATGATGGTTATAATACAGCAAATTTTCCCATTTTTCTCTATAGAGAAGGACACATTTGGAAACTCAGGATGAGGTAACCTTTGCTAATATCTCTGCTATCTTCAAGAATGCTTGGTGGCAGTATCGGAATTACCTGAAGAAAACGTACTTCACCGGCAAAGAAACTCATCAAATCCCTTACGTTCTCCTGAGACACATTTACTGGACGATGACTGGGAACGCCTTTTTCTGTACTGGTCCCGAACCAAGAATGTGGTAAGGTCTATGAGCTCATTTTCTATTTTTAAGTATTATATTCTTGCGTCTTACTGTACTCTGTTCATGTAGAACAAGTGCCTAAAACTGAAGAACAACTGTTCAAATTTAAGATTCCATTGCTATCATAGTTCAAAAAAGCGCTAGGCGTTAATTGTGCATTTTGCCACCGCCTTGCACTTTACTGACCAAAGAGCATGCTTATGTGCAATTATGGACAGATTAAGCATAGTTATGCGCAATGCGTTTTGCCAACGCCTAGAGCCTAGGCGCGCTTAAGCGCTCGCTTAGGCGCGCCTTTTTTAACTATGATTGCTTTGCTCTTGTATCACTATATTTACTCATACAAACTTATTTTTAAATTGAAGGATCCAATCGAAACTCCAATGGCACAGCAGATATGTTCACGCATGTTTCTTTAATAGGTTTGCTCTTATCAATAGCTCTTTTGATTTCAATTTCAATTGTGTATACAGTTGACTTTCATATCATGCACATTACTACCATCACAACGGAGCCAATAGTGTTGTACATATAGACCCGTGGTACCCATCTGAAATCTTGTTGTGCCGTGTAGTTTCCCATGCTTTGTATTCTTTCACTGCTGCTTTGTCTTGAACTAATATGATTTGAACCGTGTCTCTATTTTGATTTGGCAAGACAATGCAGTGACCATAGGACATAGATATATGTTTATTTGATGCTTTTATTATGTACTAGTACTTGGCAATAGAAGACTTGGTAGTTTAATCATGTCCACCTTACTAATGAACTGGTTCACCGAAATGAGTTTCATATACTAGTACATGCTAAACTTGTTATGTGTCTGCTTGTTTCTTCTTTTAGAATGCTGACAGAATATTGGGGAAGAGTGCCTTATTAAGCAATGGTAAAGGAAGTAATGCAGATAAGGTTCAGGATAGTGACACATCCTTGTTGGTCTCCAACAAAGCTGATAAAAGAGCTAAGGAAGACTATCTTGAAGACAGCAAGACAACCCCAAGGTCCTGTCTTGGTTTAGTGTTCGAGTTACTGGCCATTACCGCTTGCACAAGCTATTCAAACTCACTGTCTGAATTAGTTCGGTTTCTTGAGTCACAACTACAAGCTGAAAGACATCGATCAGTTGTGCTGGGACAAGAAGCGAAAGGACTGCGGAAGTCCCTGGAGCATTCAGATGCATACTTTCTGGTGCAATAGCAAGCGTTGGAGGATTTTAGCGCCAAATAGGACAAAGCTAATCAGCGTGCTAAGCTTATTGCCAGCATGGTGGATACCCAGGATAACGTTTCTTGAGCTCTTCTGAAGTTGTTTCAGTTATGCTCTTGTTTTGCTGCCGCGTTTATTTGCACTGGTGGCCAATTTTGACGGCCAGTGTATGTAATATGCTGCTTTGTTCCCTATATTTGCACTGGTGGCGAACTTTGATGCCCAGTGGATGTAATATGTGTAATAGCGGTAATAGGCTAGCGTTAATTGCTTGCTTATTTATTTCCTTACTGTCTTGTTTAGTTGTTTGCTTGTAGTCACTGCAGTTCTTTTTCTGTGTTTTTCTAGTGGCCACAATAGCCTATTTTTGGTAACTGGGCCAAAATACTCATGGCAACACATGGACTGTTGTAACCATGGGCCTCCTGCAGGCCATATGATCCATGGGCCTTCTTCCAGCCATAGGATCCATTGGCCTTCCCTACGGGGTGTAGGATCCATTGGCCTTCTATACGGGCCTTAGGGTCCATGGGCCTTCTACAGGCTGTAGGGTCCATGGGCCTTCTACGGACCGTAGATCCATGGGCCTCATACGGGCCGTAGATCCATGGGCCTTCTACGGGGCGTATCATCATTTCGCCAATCATGGGACATACTATTCGTGGACCATAACGGGCCGTTAATAGACCGTATTTGATAACTCTATGAAAACAGCCCAACGGGTTTTTTTTTACATGAAAACGGCCCAACGTATTAACGGTCCGCAAACGGGCCGACTATAACGACGGGCTGAATTTGGCCCACAAGCAGAAAATGACAGTAACGGGTCGTATGTAACCGAATGCTGCAAATGAGCCCAAGAATCAATGGGCCCTGAGAAGGCCGAAAGATAACTCGGGCTGGAAACGGCCCAATAGAATAACGAGCCGTTAATGGGTATAAAGTGATACACTGTTCATTACGGGCCAGTTTCACCACGGGCCGTTAATGGGCCAAGAGTTACATAGGGCCTCATATGGGCCGAAAGAAGTCATGGGCCACACATGGGCCGGAATTTAAAATGGGATGGAATCATATTGGACGGCCCAGATGACGCTACTGGGCCTAATTCGGATAGGGCGTAACAGGCCCTGGGTTAGCGAGCTATAAATGGGCTATATGCGAACAGGCCGTTAATAGGCTTTCCGTGGGCCGGCCCACCACCTTTTGACCAAGTCAAACGGGCCGGCCTTTTCATAGGAACGGGCCTCTATTGGGCCGTGCCATGTGTCGCCGTATCATAGGCGCCTTCGGCCCAATGAGCGGATGACATATGTCCCAATGGTGAGCCAACACGTGTTTCCTCCAGCCAATGATGATTTTACACGTAGAAAATCCCCATTGGTCGGGGCTGTTAACGGGTTATCGGATCCAAAACCCGACCCGATAGCTTAACGGCGTTTCGTTACGGTGGATGCCACGTGTCGGTCACCCTTGACGAAAGCACTTCTGTGACGTGCGATTTATCGTCATGGAAGTGGACACTTCCGTGATGATAATTTTGGTAATGTCATTGAACACTTCTATGGCAGCACAGGTATGACTATCTTGATTCTATCATAAAATTGTCATGGATGTCCATGCATGACAAAAAACGCGACCTACTGTGACAAACACGTATCATCACGGAAATGTATTTTTTTGTAGTGACTTGCAAAGATTCAGCAGAGTCCACAGAAATATACCAGATATGCACCCAGCAGCTGTGATAGTTGCCTTCTGATCCAATGTAAGCAACCGTAGGATACGTTCCAAGATGAACGTTCGGTTGTGCAAGACTGTGAAGGAGCTGTATACCTTGGTGGACAACTATGCTTGGGTGGAAGAGGGAAGGAAGCTCCCTGGAGAGGAAGATTGTGTCGACATCGACTCAGAAGATGACGACGAGTCCACCATTCAGAGGAAGAAAGGCAAGAAGCACAAGGATAAGGCAGTGTTGACAGTTGAGATATCGGGCACGCCTAGTACCGGCAAGAAGCCTAAAGTTGAAGCCCCCGGCAAGGAAGCTGCCACGTGCGATGACTGCCGGGAGACTGTAGCTGCCGAAAGGGCTAGGAAAGGTGATGGACTATACTGCAAGATTCATCAGACCAAGGGCCACAATCTCCAAGAATGTCATCAGGTTGAGCAGCTCGTCAAGAAGCAGAGGGCTGAGTATGAGAAGCATGATAAGGAAAAAAGTCAGAATGGTACTGGCGGAAAGGGCCGGGGCGGTGAAGCAAATCACCCCGGCAAGGCTCCTCAGAACCAAGGGAAACCAACCAGGGGCCGAGAGAAGGGAGATTGCAATGATGAAAGTGATGGAGGGGATGAAGAGGAAACCAGTGAGCAGGAATTCCATAAGGCCACTTACGCCCTATGCATTGACGGGGGTGCATCTTTGCACTCCTCTCACTGCCAACTTAAACAGTGGGTGCATGAAGTCAATGCCATGGAGCCAGTGGCAGGTTCATGGAAACCGCGCAAATGGTCACGCATGCCCATCATCATTGATGAAGAGGATCACCCCGACCGCACCACTATGGTAGGGTGCTTGCCGTTGTTGGTCTCATCAACAATCCGCAACCTCAAGGTCACAAAGATGTTGGTTGATGGCGGGGCTGGGTTGAATCTGATTTCCCCACAAGTTCTTGCCAAGCTCTAGATAGCAGAGGAAGAGCTCAAGGCTACGGGCATGTTTCAAGGAAACAATCTCGGCAGGAGTCGTCCTAAGGAAAGATCACGTTACCAGTGACATTTGGGGGAGAGTTAAACTACCGGACTGAGAAGGTTGTGTTTGATGTGGTCAACCTCCCCCTACTGTACAATGGAATCCTTGGGCTCCCGGCCCTGGCCAAGTTCATGGCGGCATCCCACTATGCCTACAACACCTTGAAGATGCCAGGGCCAATGGGCGTCATTTCCATTCCGTCCGACAAGAAAGATGCAATGATATGTGTGGATAAGATGTACTAGGACGCAGTCGCCGTAGAGGCCGTTGAAGCTGTAGTGCCCGCTAAGGAAAGCAAAGGAAAGAAGAAGGATAGTAAGGACTCCGGCAAGGAATCCGGGAAGCATGCCTCTACATACTGCATGACAATAGTTGATTATATGTCGGGTTGTTCCGACAGCAAGAGGACCAAGGCTGCTGCACCCCGTGTGAAAATGGTCCTAGCAGGGCTGACTGGTAGTAATGGTACTTTTACCATCAGTGCCACCCTCAATTACAAATAGGAAAGTGTGCTCATTGCCTTCCTGCGAGCGAATATCGATGTGTTTGCTTGCCAACCATCTGATATCCCTGATGTTCCCAGGGAGGTAATCGAGCACCACCTTGTTATCTGCCCACATGCCCGACCCGTCAAGCAGGAGGTGCGGAAATAGGCCTTGGAGCGGTAGAAGTTCATTGTCGAAGAGATAAAGAAATTTGAGGCAGCTGGTTTGGTTAGTGGAGTACTACATCCAACATGGCTAGCAAACCCGGTGGTTGTGCGCGAGGCTAATGGGAAATGGAGGCTTTGCATAGATTTCACGGATTTGAACAAGGCATTCCCTAAGGACCCATTTCCCTTGCCACGCATTGACCAGATTGTGGATTCCACTTCCGGGTGTCCCCGGGCCTGGCACCATCAGAGGTCATACTCATTTTCCGGATGCTTACTCTGGGTACCATCAGATATTCATGTCCAAGGAAGACGAAGAGAAGACCTCCTTCATCACCCCATGTGGCACATACTGCTTTGTGTGCGTTCCTTTCGGGTTGAAGAGTGTCGGGCCCACTTTTGCAAGAGCAGTCTAAATTGGTTTCGAGCCACAGTTGCACAGGAACATAGAAGCTTATATGGATGATATCATGGTCAAGACCAAGGATAAATCGACCCTCATCCAGGATTTGGAAGAGACATTTGCCAATCTGCGCAAGGTCAACTTGAAGCTAAACCCAGAAAAGTGTGTGTTTGGCGTTCCCTCCGACAAGCTGCTTGGCTTCTTCGTGTCCCACCGTGGGATCGAGGCCAACCCCAGTAAGATCAAGTCCATCGAGCAAATTCAGGCACCCAAGAGAGTGAAGGATGTGAGGCATCTAACAGGATGCATTGCCGCACTTAGCAGATTCATTTGCAAGTCTGTCGAGCGCGCATGTATCTTGCTTCTCTGGCTCATCTTGATCTTCTTCATCTGCACCTGGACCCTTCGATGAATTGGTCCTTCTTGCTTGTTCTGGTCTTGGTGTTGCAATCTTCGTCCTTGTGCCTGTGCATGGTCTGGACAACGGACCCAGGGTTTGTGGCGCCGACAGGAGCCCCTGGGCCTAGCACGAACGCGCTGCTGGGCATCGTCGGCACAGGCCCTAACCAGTTCACAGGTATGAATGCAAGAGCAGCTCTGCCCGACAGGGGCAGGCTGGTCTTCTGCCCAGGCACTCCTTTTGCCCTCTTCGCCCTCGACTTTTGTGCCTAGAATGAGGGGGCGGGCATTATGGGGCACTTATCTTTTTTCAATCTTAAATCTGTAGGCACTTGCCAAATTTTAGTTCAAATAATGTAGTCTCTTGAATCCATGTTTGTGTCTGTGAGGTCTATACTTGTTTGATCTGCATGTTAATGAAAAAGATAAACCTTGCCGGGGACTCGTGCATGTATATGTCCATGCATAGGTGGGATGCCTCTATATTTTTAAATAAACGAGTTCCCCATGCAGGTTATCCTGCCGGTACCCTCAATTTTGTTGTCGGAGAGTAGGCCTGCCAGGCACAAAACCGTAGCAAGGGACCAGCCCCCTGCTGGGCCTTATCCATCAAAGGCCACTACGACCACCCTGACCAAAGCAGTGTTCGAGTCAAAGGGTGGGAGCACCTAAGTTTCAAAGGAGTAGTAGAATTTCCTTATGCACAAGACCTTACTTATAGAACACATATGGATAAGAGGAAAACTACAGCACTGGCTGGTCTTCTCATATCCTCTTGGGAACCGAATCCATGGCAGGAGCCTGTAGATTATGGAGATGAAAATGCTGCCAGATGCAATCTTATCTATATGCAGATGCGATGCTCTTATGATATGCTTATGCATGCACGCAACTTGTCGAGGGCCCCCGAGCGCTTTGTTTATTTCTCTGTTGCTCAGGGTCTGTGCATGGCTTTGTACAAAGGGTTACATGCAACTGAGGCAAGGCCTGTACAAAAGGGTGTCTGTCGGGCAGGGCCCGACAACCGCGCCTTACGGGTAGAATTTACGGAGATGCTCAATATTCAATGAGTTTTGCAATTGAATTCCATCTTCCATCTCCAGATGGATTGCATTAGGTCTGGTGACTTGTACTACCCGGTAAGGGCCTTCCCACTTCGGCAACAACTTGTTTGTACCCTTGGCGGACTGGACGCGCCTAAGGACAAGGTCTCCTTCCTCAAAACACCGGGCATGAACCATGCGGCTGTGATAGCGCCGCATGGCTTGTGGGTAGCGTGCATCACGTGTAGCAGCTCGGAGACGGTTCTCCTCAAGAAGCACAGTGTCATCACGCCGGTGTTGTTCCTGCGCTACTTCATCATAGGCAAGTACTCGAGGTGACCCGTAAATGAGTTCTGTGGGGATAACTGCTTCTGCCCCCATAGACTAGGGATATGGGAGTATGCCTGGTAGCTCGATTTGGTATCGTTCTGAGGGACCAAAGAACCATCGGCAGCTCATCAGTCCACCACCTTCTGCACTTCAGCAGCTTATCAAACGTTCTTGTCTTGAGGCCCCGCAGCACTTCAGCGTTCGCCCTCTCAGCTTGTCCATTGCTTTTGGGATGTGCAACGGAGGCAAATGAGATCTTGCTTACAAGGGCATGAACATATTGCATGAAGGCGCGGCTCGTGAATTGGGTGCCGTTGTCAGTGATGATCCGGTGAGGGACCCCGAAGCGGCACACTAAATCTTTCAAGAACTTGATAGTTGACTGGGCAGTCACCTTTCTCACGGCAGCTACTTCCGGCCACTTTGTAAACTTGTCGATTGCAACGAACAAGAATTCAAAACCCCCGGCAGCTCGGGGGAAAGGGCCGAGGATATCGAGCCCCCAGACCGAAAACGGCCATGACAAAGGGATTGTGTGAAGTGCTTGGGCAGGCAGATGGATATTCTTGGAATGGAACTGGTAGGCTTCACACTTGGCGACGAGCTCGACAGCATATTGGAGGGCTTTGGGCCAATAGAATCCTTGCCGGAAAGCTTTCCTAACTAAAGCCCTTGATCCAATGTGGGAGTCGCACATACCTTTGTGTATTTCTGCCAGTTGTTCCTTTCCTTCTTCCTGGCAAATGCGCTTCAATGTCACACCATTGGGCCTTCTTCTATAAAGAGTGCCATCCACAAACTAGTACATACTCGCCCTCCGGGCTACTCTTTCCGCTTCTTCTTGCTATTCGGGAAGTTCTCCAGTTTGGAGGAAATGCACTATGTGCCTTGCCCAAGTTGGAGCCTGAGGCTCGGCAGCAAGGACTAGCGGCACCTCCTCATTCGTGGGGCGCATCCCTCGACCGTGAGGACCAGTGGCCTGGTAGGAGGGTGCAGCCCGACAATTAAAGGGGAGTTATTTCCGACAGGGTCCCTGCTAGGAACCCCGAGGGGTTCTACCGGGAGAGGCTTACCGGAGTCCAATTTCCTCCTTTTTCAGGCCATTGTTGCTGGGGATATGGAGGGTTGAGTAAGATGGAGAACAAAAGTTCCTGGTTCCACAGGAAGCTTCTGCGTAGCGCACTTTGACAGATGATGAGCAATGTTGTTTTCCGCAACGGGCACGTGCTCTGTTTGCAATCCGTCAAAGCGCTCCTCCAACCTTCTCACTTCCTTGACATATTCCTCCATCAATGGACTTTGGTAATCCTTGTTGACCTGTCTCACCGCAAGTTGTGAATCTCCTCGAATGATCAGTTTCTTAATTCCCAATTTTGTGGCAATCCTGAGCCTGGCAAGGAGTCCTTCATACTATGTTGTATTGTTGGTCGCCTCCTCCCGGGAAAATGCATATGGACGACGTACTTCAGGTGCTCCCCTGTGGGAGCAACGAGAAGCACGCCAGCCCATGCACCTTGTAGGGAGAAGGCACCATCAAAATACATGATCCATTCTTGGGGTGATTCCTTGCTGGGAATAATTGTTTCCAGCACTTCCTCATTAGGGGTTGGTGCCCATTCTGAAATAAACTCTGCCAATGCCATGCTCTGAATTGTCAACGTGCTTTCAAACTACAGGCCAAAGCTAGATAACTCTAGAACCCATTCCACTATCCTACTAGTAGCCTCTAGGTTCTGGAGTATCCTTTGCAACGGAAAGCGTGTACAACCGTGATCTCATGGGCTTGGAAGTAGTGGCGCAGTTTCCTTGAGGCCATGATGAGGCCAAAAATCAACTTTTGCACGCCAGAATACCTGGATCTAGCCCCTGTAACAGGGAGCTGACGAAGTATACTGCGCACTGCACCACTTTCTTCCTTGCAGCGTCCTTGGGGTTGCCTTAACTACTGTGCTTCTATTTGTCCTGATTCACATCTGATCCTGCCGGGCTATCTTCTATTTCTGCTCTTAGCGTGACATCTGCTGAGGTTGCTGTTTCCTCCACTTCCCGTTGTGCCACCAATGCTGCACCGACCACTTGATTAGTCGCTGCCAGATATAGCAGCAATGGCTCTTGTGGTTTGGGTGCAACCAAGGTGGGCACAAAAGACAAGTAGGTCTTTAAATCTTGCAATGATGCATCTGCCTCCGGAGTCCACTTCATAGGCCCTGCCTTCTTCTAAATTTTGAAGAACGGCAAGGTGCGCTCGGCAGACTTGGAGATGAATCTGCTAAGTGCGACAACGCATCCTGTTAGACGCCTCACATCTTTTCACTGTCTTAGGTGCCTGAATCTGCTCGATGGCCTTGATCTTATCAGGGTTGGCCTCGATCCCACGGTGGTACATAATGAAGCCAAGTAGCATGCCGGAGGGAACGCCAAACACACACTTTTCTGGGTTTAGCTTCAAGTTGACCTTGCGCAGATTGGCAAATGTCTCTTCCAAATCCTGGATGAGGGTCAATTTATCCTTGGTCTTGACCATGATATCATCCATATAAGCTTCTATGTTCCTGTGCAACTGTGGCTCGAAACCAATTTAGACTGCTCTTGCAAAAGTGGGCCCGACACTCTTCAACCCGAAAGGCATGCGCACAAAGCAGTATGTGCCACATGGGGTGATGAAGGAGGTCTTCTATTCGTCTTCCTTGGACATGAATCTCTTATGGTACCTAGAGTAAGCATCCAGAAAAGAGAGTAAATCACACTCGAAAGTGGAATCCACAATCTGGTCGATGCGCAGCAAGGGAGGGTCCTTCGGGCATGCCTTGTTCAAATTTGTGAAATCTATACAAAGCCTCCATTTCCCATTAGCCTCGCGCACAACCATTGGGTTTGCTAGCCATGTTGGATGTAGTACTCCTCTGACCAAACCAGCTGCCTCAAGTTTCTTGATATCTTCGACAATGAACTGCTGCCGCTCCAAGGCATGCTTTCGCAACATCTGCTTGACGGGTCAGGCATGTGGGCAGACAACAAGATGGTGCTCGATTACCTCCCTGGGAACACTGGGATATTAGATGGTTGCCAAGCAAACACATCGATATTCGCCCGTAGGAAGGCAATGAGCGCGCTTTCCTATTTGTCATTGAGGGTGGCACTGATGTTAAAAGTACCATCAGTACCAGCCAGCCTGCCGGGGCCTTTTTCACATGGGGTGTAGCAGCCTTGGTCCTCTTGACTTCGAAACTCTTCAGGACATCATCAACAGGTGACGTGCACTCCATAGAGGCACGCTTCCTGGATTCCTTGCCGGAGTCCCTACTATCCTTATTCTTTCCTTTGCTTTCCTTAGAAGGCACTGCGGCTTTGGCGGGCTCTACTGCGACTGCATCCCGGTACATCTTATCCACACATATCATTGTGTATTTCTTGTTTGACGGAATGCAAATGATGCCCATCGGTCCTGGCATCTTCAAGGTGTTGTAGGCATAGTGGGATGCCGCCATGAACTTGGCCAGGACCGGGCGCCCAAGGATTCCATTGTATGGCAGGGGGAGGTCAACCACATCAAACACAATCTTCTCAGTCTGGTAGTCCATTTCTCCCCCAAATGTCACTGGCAACATGATCTTTCCCTTAGGACGACTCCTGCTGGGATTGACTCCTTGAAATGTGCCCGTAGTCTTGAGCTCTTCCTCTACTATCTGCAGCTTGCTAAGGACTTGTGGGGAAATCAGATTCAAACCAGCCCTGCCCTCAACCAACATTTTTGTGACCTTGAGGTTGCGAATTGTTGGTGAGACCAACAATGGCAAGCACCCTACCACGATGGTGCGGTCAGGGTGATCCTCTTCATCAAAGATGATGGGCATGCGTGACCATTTGAGCGGTTTCCGTGCTCCATGGCATTGACTTCACGCGCCCACTCCTTAAGCTCGCGGTGAGAGGAGTGCAAAGATGCACCCCTGTCAATGCATAGGGCGTCAGCGGCCTTTTGGAATTCCTGCTCATTGGTTTCCTCTTCAACCCCTCCACTACTTTCATCATCACAATCTCCCTTTTCTTGGCCCTTGGCAGATTTCCCTTGGTTCCGAGGAGCCTTGCCAGGGTGATTTGCTTGACCGCCTTTCTGCCAGTGTCGTTCTGACCTTTTTCCGTATCACGCTTCTCATACTCAGCCCTCTGCTTCTTGATGATCTTCTCAACCTGATGACATTCTTGGAGATCATGGCCCTTGGTCCGATGAATCTTGTAGCACAATCCATCACCTTTCCCAGCCCTTTCGGCAGCCGCAGTCTCCCGGCAGTCAGCGCAAGCGGCAACTTCCTTTCCGGGGGCTTCAGCTTTAGCCTTCTTGTCGATACTAGGTGTGCCCGATCTCTCAACTATCAACACTGCCTTATCCTTGCGCTTCTTGTTGTGCTTCTTGCCTTTCTTCCTCTGACTAGTGGACTCGTTGTCATCTTCTAAGTCGATCTCAACACAATCTTCCTCTCCAGGGAGCTTTCTCCCCTCTTCCACCCGAGCACACTTGTCCAGCAAGGTATACAACTCCTTCAAAGTCTTGGGCAACTGAACGTTCATCTTGGAGCATATCTTGCGGTTGCGCACATTGGATTGGAAGGCAACTATCACAGCTGCCTGGTGGATATCTAGAATATTTTTGTGGACTCTGTTGAATCTTTGCAAGTACTTCTGCATAGTCTCTCCTTCTTTTTTGCTGGATAAGCTACAAACCACTGGGCCATCCTGGTTCTTGATGGCCGCCCGTGGAGGCGCCAATGAACTCATGGCACATGTCAGCCCAGGTCACAACAGAGTTCTCCGGCAGGTGCATCAGCCAAGACATCACATTTGACTTGAGCGCCAAAGGAAAGTAGTTGGCAAATACCTTTTCATATCTTCCCCCGGCAGCTTAAACAGCGATGGTGTAGATGCTCAAGAACTCTGCCGGGTTCAGCCTCCCATCATACTTCTCTGGTATCTTTGGCTTGAACATGTGAGCGGACGGCCAACGGACTTTCCGCAGCTGCGAGTCACACGTCTGCCTCAAGGGCTCCGCCACCCGCGATCGCCAATGTCGTGGGAAATGCGGGGACGCTTGAGGATGTGGATGCTACGGGAGATGTGGTTGGCGCATGCGGCGTTGGCACCACCGCTCCCGTGGCTGAAGCAGAAGCAGGAGGCACCGGGGAAGGACAACATTAGCTACATCCCAGCGGACACGCTCCTCGAGGTACGGATGGGGGGATTACTTTGCCTGCACTGTCTCTCCTACAAAAGGCACAGTCGCAGTGGTAGCACATGTTCTAGGGCGAATCGCAATCCTCCAGCCGCCCCCGCCATGGGCACGGCCGCAGGGCACACACCACCCATGGAACGGGTAGACCCAGTCATTGTGCCCAACGGAGCTGCTGGCCCCCAAGCCCCTCCACTACGTCACCCTGCCATCCAAGTGGCGGAGCCCTTGAGGCGGACGCGTGACTCGCAGTTGCGGCAAGTCCGTTGGCCATCCGCTCGCACGTTCAAGCCTGAGATACCAGAGAAGTATGATGGGAGACTGAACCCTAGTAGAGTTCTTGAGCATCTACACCATCTCTATTCAAGCTACCGGGGAAGGGATGAAAAGGTATTCGCCAACTACTTTCCTTTCACACTCAAGTCAAATGTGAGGTCTTGGCTGATGCACCTGCCAGAGAACTCCATTGTGGCCTGGGCTGACCTATGCCATGAGTTCATTGGCGCCTTCACGAGCGGCCATCAAGAACTAGGATGGCCCAGCGATTTGCAGCTTCTCCAGCAGAAAGAATGAGAAACTCTGTGGAAGTACTTGCAAAGATTCAGCATAGTCCATAGAAATATTCCAAATATCTACCCAGTAGCTATGATAGCTTCCTTCCAATCCAATGTGCGCAACCGTAGGATATGTTCCAAGATGAACGTTCGGTTCCCAAGACTGTGAAGGAGTTATATACCTTGGTGGACAAGTGTGCTCGGGTGGAAGAGGGGAGGAAGCTCCCTAGAGAGGAAGATTGCGTTGACATCAACTCAAAGGATGACGATGAGTCCACCAGTCAGAGGAAGAAAGGCAAGAAGCGCAACAAGAAGCATAAGGATAAGGCAGTGTTGAAAGTGGAGAGATTGGGAACGCCTAATACCAGCAAGAAGGTTAAAGTTGAAGCCCCCGGCAAGGAAGCTACCCCGTGCGCTGAATGCCGGGAGGCTGCGGCTGCCAAAAGGGCTAGGAAAGGTGATGGTCCGTACTGCAAGATTCACCGGACCACGGGCCATGATCTCCAAGAATGTCATCAGGTTGAGCAGCTCGTCAAGAAGCAGAGGGCTGAGTATGAGAAGCGTGATAAGGAAAAAGGTCAGAATGGCACTAGCAGAAAGGGCCGGGGCGGTGAAGCAAATCACCCCGGCAAGGCTCCTCGGAACCAAGGGAACCCCGCTAGGGGCTGAGAAAAGGGAGATTGCAATGATGAAAGTAATGGAGGGGATGAAGAGGAAACCAGTGAGTAGGAATTCCAGAAGTCCACTGACGCCCTGTGCATTGACGGGGGTGCATCTTTGCACTCCTCTCACGGCCAACCTAAATAGTGGGCGTGTGTAGTCAATGTCGTGGAGCCAGTGGCAGGTTCACAGAAACCTCTCAAATGGTCACGCATGCCCATCATCTTTGATGAAGAGGATCACCTCGACCACACTACTGCGGTAGGGTGCTTGCCATTGTTGGTCTCACCAACAATCCTTAACCTCAAGATCACAAAGATGTTGGTTGATGACAGGGCTGAGTTGAATCTGATTTCCCCACAAGTTCCCAGCAAGCCCCAGATAGCAGAGGAAGAGCTCAAGACTACATGCACGATTCAAGAGTTAATCCCGGCAGGAGACGTCCTAAGGGAAAGATCATGTGGCCAGTGATATTTGGGGGAGAATTGAACTACGGGACTGAGAAGATTGTGTTTGATGTGGTTGACCTCCCCCTGCCGTACAATGGAATCCTTGGGCGTCCGGCCCCTTGGCCAAGTTCATGGCGGCATCCCACTATGCCTACAACAGCTTGAAGATGCCAGGACCGATGGTTGTCATTTCCATACCATCGGACAAGAAAGAAGCAATGATATGTGTGGATAAGATGTACCAGGACGCAGTTGCGGCAGAGGCCGCCGAAGCCGCGGTGTCTGCTAAGGAAAGCAAAGGAAAGAAGAGGGATAGTCGGGAGTTCAGCAAGGAATCTTGGAAGCGTGCCTCTACGGAGTGCACGGCACCTGTTGGTGACGTGACGGAGAGTTCCGACGGCAAGAGGACCAAGACTGCTGCACCCCATGTGAAAAAGGTCCCGGCAGGGCTGGCTGGTGCTGATGGTACTTTTACCATCAGTGCCACCCTCGATTACAAATAGGAAAGTGCGCTCGTTGCCTTCCTGTAGGCGAATATCGATGTGTTTGCTTGGCAACCATTTGATATCCCTGGTGCTCCCAGGGAGGTAATTGAGCACCAACTTGATGTCTGCCCACATACCCGACCCATCAAGCAGAAGGTGTGGGAGCAGGCCTTGGAGCCGCAGTAGTTCATTCCCGAAGAGATCAAGAAACTTGAGGAAGCCGGTTTGGTTAGAGAGGAACTACATCCAACATGGCTAGCAAACCCAATGGTTGTGCGCAAGGCTAATGGGAAATGGAGGCTTTGCATAGATTTCACGGATTTGAACAAGGCGCGCCTCCCCCCCCCAGGCACCCAGGTGGGTTATCCCCACCTGGTGGCCCCGCTGACCCTGAAACCAACGCTATAAAATCAGATTACTCCAGAAAAAAATCTGGGAGAAAGAATTATCGCATTCACGAGATGGAACCGCCGCCGTCTCCTATTCTTCATCTGGAGGCCAGATCTGGAGTCCGTTTCAGGCTCCGGAGAGGGGGGTCTTTGATCTTTGTCATCACCAACACATCTTCATCGCCAATTCCATGATGCTCCCCACCAGGAATGAGTAATTCCTTCGTAGGCTCGCTGCTCGGTGAGGAGTTGGATGAGATTCATCATGTAATTGAGTTAGTTTTGTTAGGGCCTGATCCCTAGTATCCATTATGTTCTGAGATTGATGTTGCTATGACTTTGCCATGCTTAATGCTTGTCACTTTGGGCCCGGGTGCCATGATTTTAGATTTGAATAGTTTATGTTATCACCATTATATCCATGTTCTAGATCCGATCTTGCAAGTTATAGTCACCTACTACGTGTTATGATCCGGCAACCCCGGAGTGACAATAGTCGGGACCACTCCTGATGATGACCGTAGTTTGAGGAGTTCATGTATTCACCGTGTGTTAATGCTTTGTTCCGGTTCTCTATTAAAAGGAGGCCTTAATATCCCTTAGCTTCCAATAGGACCCCGCTGCCACAGGAGTGTAGGACAATAGATGCCATGCAAGTTCTTTCCATAAGCACGTATGACTATTTACGGATTACATGCCTACATTATATTTATGGACTGGAGCTAGTGCCGTATCACCCTAGGTTATGACTGTCTCATGAGGAATATCATCCAACGAGTCACCGATCCAATGCCTACGAGTTTATCCTATATTCTTGTTGCTAAGTTACTACTGCTGCTACTGTTATCGTTACTGCTACAAAATCACTGCTATCACTGTTACCGTTACCGTTGTTAGTGCTGCTGTCATCAAAACTATCATATTACTGTGCTACTAATCACTTTGCTGCAAATAATTAATCTCCAGGTGTGGTTGAATTGACAAATCAGCTGCTAATACCTTCAAATATTATTTGGCTCCCCTTGTGTCGAATCTATAAATTTGGGTTGAATACTCTACCCTCGAAAATTGTTGTGATCCCCTATACTTGTGGGTTATCAATCCCGCCAGCCAAGTGGTTGAATACTGGAGCTAGTTCTCGTGGGGCCCACTCAAAAAATCACTTTTCTCTATCCATCAAGTGCATTTATTGTCAATCTAACATGTCGTCCAAACACCTCTTTGGCTAGAGTTAGTTCAGGGTTAGTCATGAGTTAGTCTAACCTCTAGCTAAGTTAGAGTATCCAAACAGGAGCAGAATAGGACATGCAAGTTGCTCAAAGCATACCGTCAAATTCGTACGTGAAAGGATCTTCGAATGATATAATTTTCAAATTATATAAAATCTTATCCATAGTAAAAGGCAACCTCAAAGAATACATTAGGCCCTACATATATGTATGGATTAAGGGAGTAGTACTAATCGCAACGCATGCATGTGTGTGGAGTACTACAGTACTAAACAAGAATGTTTTACATGCATTGGTTAATTATATCTTAGTTATGGCACTTAACAATTTAATGCACAAAACAATAATGGTTGACGCGATTAGCAAAAAGCAAAGCGCCTTTTTAGCAGGGATTTTCATCATTCTACGAAGGTGCAAAACCAAGTGTTAATGTACTACTACACCAAACAAGTTCAAAACGAGAAACTGGACCCACTAACGGCACGACACGCCTGTCTTGTTTGGTCCATCTGTCAAAGCACTTCCTCTTCTTGGCATAACAACAGAGTATAGTAATTTTTTTAGAATGTTCTTGGCATGTCGCTAAAATGTGGGAGGGAGTGATGAGTTAACCGACCTCAATAGACGACAAAATCGCCAGCCCGCCGCACTTTGAGAGAGAAGAGGAGTGAGAAGCGATACGGGCTGGTGGATTACTAGAGCTAGGTGTCGCATGGAGGCCAAGAAATATGGAGCGTGGGTTGGCCATGTATGATGTAACTACACTTGGATGCCGTGTTTCGGACTCTTCCGGTCTACTGTGGAGAAGATTGGGTAGATTTTATACCGCTGAATAAAAACATTAAAGAGTCCAGATGCTCCACCGCGAGGTTTCTTGCTCCTTCTTGGTCGTCAGAAAGCGTTCTTCTAAGTTTTGCCAACACGTGGGACATCCAGCATCCAGGTCGACGTGTCATGCAAGAAAATGGAGTTAAGTATAGTAGGAGAGACTCACCAATGGTCACGAACGTAGGTGGAGTACATGCACGAATCACCCGAAAAAAGGAGTATGAACACAAAGAGAAGAGGTGAAAGCACCGATGCAGGTACTCTTTGCCTCTTTCCCTATTACTCACACGCGGGTACACGGTGAGCTCATTTCTGTATGAAGAGGTAGCTCACCTGATAATTTGGCGAGTGTAATAGTTGCTCATGCGAACCACGCATGGACGAATCAAAGTTCAATCATGATGTGGTAGCGTTTTTTTATAAATTAAGTTATTCTATTCGATGGCACGTACGCAATGTTATTTTCTCAATGGAACATGAATCGTGCACGCACTGAATGACGGAGCATGGGATGGTAGCCATGGACATGGTCAGCCCTTTTTGGAGACTAATACACTACTTTTGATGTGTCCCGTCAAATTGCAAATGAGGAGAAGCTTTGCTTACTACTAGTACAACCTCTCCCTCGCTCACGCATGCGTGTGGTGGCTCGTGGGATGAGGAGAAGCTTTTGCTTTATGATAGTGCACTTAATACAGGCGGTGGACGTGCAGCAGTTCATTTGGTGTCAAATTGACAGAAGTATCTATATTGTAGTACCATCATCATTGTTCGACTTCCGGAAGAGGCAAAGAGCCAAGCACACGGTCACCTACTCACAGTATAACCGACCGTGTTTGCATGAATTTTTTAACGTAGTACAATCTGAGTGGATTGCTCCAGTTGTCATCACATGTGAGCCAATCAATTCGCACCCTTCCGTGCTCCATTTTGTCTTGTGTTCCTTCCTCCGTCCAGCACGCGGACAAGTGGGCCCCATGCTCATGTATGCCAATGTGGTAGTCAATTATTTTGCCAGAGTCAGCTATCACACACTTTCGATGCCATGTTAATGTACCCACTAGAAACAAGTTAGACTTGTTCGGTTCAACCGCCTCCCTAGGTGTTTGGAGAGGAATTGGTCGGTGCGAGGCGGTTCTATAGGTGGGCAGGCGGCAAAAAATAGGGGGAAACGAGGGAGGCAAGCTTCTACATTCACGAGGGACGTGGCATTGGCCATTGGGCGGCAACAGGCGGTCATCCGGGTATGCCATAAAGGATACCAAGAGGCATCCTATATAAGCAAGGACCAGCTTCCCTACCCATAGCTCATCTAACAGAACTCCCAAGTTAACTATGTTGAGGCTGGAGTAGTCATGAGATGGGTGACCGGATGGGAAGTGGACTCGATATTAACTAGATGGATGGGTCACAGCAAAGGTTTATAATAAACCTTTGATGTGACCCATCCATCTAGTTAATATCGAGGTCTTTGTTTTGTAATTTTTGACATTTTTTGTTTTTTGAACACATGTTAATCGAAGGTCTATCATGTTACTTTTTAATAATTTTTGTTTTTTGAACACATGCTAATTGACTTGAAAGAAGGTCTATCACGTTACTTTACGACATGTTTCCCAAAAAGGTGATATGCTATCAACTTATAAGTCATGTCTGTCAAATTAACCTCGAGGTACTTGTTCTCAAATTAACCTTTGGGCCTTGTCGGAGTGTTGCAATGTGTCGGCGTGAATTGCAAGATGAGCCACCAAGCTAGCAGTGGAGTTGCCAAGATGCTCAAAGTGCACACAACATTGAGTAGAAAGAAGCATGCCTAGGAAATTAATGCGTGCTTAGGGAGGCCCTTTGCTCAAAGAGCAAGTACTCTTTCGGTTATACTATAAGACTAGCCATAGTGGGAGTAACTTCAGCGGTAACATTGAGTCCAACTCAACAAATTTGCTTATGTGGCAATGAGTTAATGAGGAGAGAGGTAGCTTGAGTAACTTAGCTAGTTACTGTAACATCACATGTCCCAATGCAATATGAGTCTATAACCTAATAAATGAAGATATGCATGTTACCACACTTATGTTACTACCCACTATGCGAAGAGGCTTCCTATATCAGCAACGACCAACTTCCCTACCGATTGCTCATCCAATAGAACTCCCAAGTTAACTTTGTTGAGGCTAGAGTAGTCATCGGATGGGTGACCGAATGGGAAGTGGACTCGATGTTAAACTAATGGGATGGGTTACTATAAACTTTTAATTGGCTTAAATGTATATAGTGATCCGTCCTATTAGTTGAACCTCGAGGTCTTTGTTTTGTAATTTTTGACATTTTTTGTTTTTTGAACACATGTTAATCGAAGGTCTATCGTGTTACTTTTGATAATTTTTGTTTTTTGAACACATGTTAATTGGCTTTAAAGAAGGTCTATCGTGTTACTTCATGACATCTTTCCAAAAAAAGTGATATGACTTTTGTCAACCTATAAGGAATGTCTGTCAAATTAACCTCGAGGTACTTGTTCTCAAATTAACCTCTCGGTCTTGCAGGAGTACTTGTTTTTTGAACACATGTTAATTGAAGGTCTATCATGTTACTTTTTGATCATTTTTGTTTTTTGAACACATTTTAATTGGCTTGAAATAAGGTCTATTGTGTTACTTCACGACACCTTTCCAAAAAAAGTGACATGACTTCTGTCAACCTATAAGGCATGTCTGTCAAATTAACCTCGAGGTACTTGTTCTCCAATTAACCTCTGGGTCTTGCAAGAGTACTTGTTTTTTGAAAACATGTTAATCGAAGGTCTATCGCTTTACTCTTTAATAAATTTTGTTTTTTGAACACATGTTAATTGGCTTGAAAGAAGGTCTATCGTGTTACTTCACGACATCTTTCCAAAAAAAGTGATATGACTTCTGTCAACCTATAAGGCATGTCTATCAAATTAACCTCGAGGTACTTTTTCTCAAATTAACCTCTGGGCCTTGCAGGAGTGCTGCAATGTGTTAGTGTCAATTGCAAGAGGAGCCAGCAAGCTAGCAGTGAAGTTGCCAACATGCTCAAAGTGGACGCAACATTGAGTAGAAAGAAGCATGCCCAGGAAATTAATGCGTGCTTAGGGAGGCCTTTGCTCAAAGAGCAAGTGTATATAAGGTACAGTCGGCACGCTATAAGGACAAGGAGCGAGAAGCGATACGGGCTGCTGGATATACTATAACTAGGTGTCCCACGAAGGTAACATTCAAAGGTATTCTCACACTATAGAATGGTATAGGAATGTGGAGAGATTTGGTTGATTTTATATCGCTGAATAATATAAAATATTATGAGTGCACACGCTCCACTGCGAGGTTCCTTTATCCTTCTCGGTCGTCGGGAATCTTTGTTCTTCTACTCTTTTTTTGACGTGAGCTTTGTTCATCCTTTTTCCAACGCACGGGACATATAGCATCAAGGTGCACGTGTCATGCAAGAAAATGGAGATAATCAGATAAGCAGTGTGTGAGTCGAGCACTTCAATGGCACCTACTACGCAATGTTTTGCTTTGCAGACATGCTTTGCATGTTTGCCACACTCGGAAACACCTCTGCCTCACCACTTTATGCCTCGGTGGATGTAAAACATGTTTGTGCCTCCCCTGTCCCTATGCCCTTACTGCTGCTATTAATCTAACATCATAGGTAAAATGAAACAATGCCACTGTTAATGTGATGTCGTTGTTAAGTAATGTTGATGTCAATCTAGCCATTGATAAAATGAATCAATGACATCACCGTTTTATGAAATGCTTCTGTCTTGCTTTATTTCTCATAAAGAGTGTTTTGGGCCGTTACACTAAACTCTGACACTGGTAACATAGCTGCATCTCCGTTGAACTACATAAAATTTAATTTCACAATGGTTGACATGACGATGTGTTTCTCCTTTCCGTATCACCCTTTGTTAGAACGATCGTCCTATTAACCGTGCAAGCACGTACTGATCAAGTGCTACTCCCAATATGTCATCACATAGTCATAATGCAATTGTTATGCATGTTAATGTAAGTCCCCATTAATCTAGTGGCAGTGTTGATTTGATGTGATGGCACTTCTTAGTTAATGGCACTTTTTCATACTGTCATTGTAATGCCATTGATAACATATGAGATGTTGCTGTTAATCATATGCCACTCAAAAAAATGACAGTGCTTAAATAACCATGTTACATATTTGTGCAAACAGGGTTGTCTATCTCCATATGGTGTCTATTTGTGCAAACGGAAGCACAAACCTCAATTTTAGTGGAATCTGCTATCAGTTGACCTCACGGTGCTCCAGGTATTCCTACATTCTTAACTAGGTAGAATGACCAACGAAAGATGAAATAAGCTTATTCGTACGTTGACTTGCTATTTGCAATGTGGAATGAGCCTGTCATGTCTAGACGAGCAAACAAGCACTGCAGCCGCTCCGTCAACGCAAGATAAAAGAGACCGGGTCACTGATGGCCTAGCCAGCAAGTAGGGGTTGTGCAAACAGTGCTGCATTATTTTAGTGGAACTGCACAAAAAATATATTGGGGTTAGTCGGACAAATTTTCTACATCCACACGGAAGGAATTGCGCTCATCGATTGCATAGAATTTCCTCCGTGCCATCATAGGAGATCCCAAGGTGGAAATCAACTAACCACCTATAAAATTATGCATACTCCTCATGCAGTTCTGTATCCCCTTCGTCCAGATGATCGTGTTTTGTCATTCCAAGCTATTGATATATGCTACTATTTTGCGACACCATTTAAGTACAGCGCTTTCCTATCTGTTCACATTCAGGACAATGAAGATGATTTTAGTGGAACTGCACAAAATGGTCTAATGTTGAGTGATCTCTATTGTGTCCTCTGTTTGCTACAATGTGTCAGCATAAATTGCAAGATGATCCATCAAGCTAGTTGTGGAGTTGCCAACATGCTCAAAGTGCACGCAACATTGAGCAAAAGTAAGCATGCCTAGGAAATTAATGCGTGCGTAGGGAGGCCCTTTGCTCAGAGAAGCATCTATAATTTTTTTCTTTATTTCTACACCTTCTCACAGCTTTGTGTTGGTTATAGTCTTGTGAATCATTTAGATGCGTAAACATGTTGAACTTAAGTGCTTGTGAATGTTAGCTAGTATGCATACTATATCTTGTGAAGCTTAGTTTAGTGTGAATGTTAGTGTGTCAACCTTTACAATCTATGTATATTGTGGGCATGTTATTTGACCCCCTCATTTTGCCGCGCTACAACCAATGTGAGTGTCTACATGCAGTACACCATCCTCTAACTTGGTGGATGCCAAGCTGGCCCGAAAAGGAGCTATAACTTTTTTTTAAGTTGAAAAATCTTACCGATGAGGAGCCATAATTAAGCTGGAGGCGTCTCTTTTTTTTCTTTCGAATGGGCAATAAGATGGAGAGTGTCTCTAATGGGCTTCCTCTGGTGTTAAGGCCCTCCAGTACGGAACACCGGCAGTCGATTGGGCCGATATAAAAGCATATCCATCTTAAAGTCCATTTGTTTTGCTTTTTTGTGAGGAAAAGCCCATATTTCTTCTTGAAGAGGGGGTGATCCCAGAAAAACCCTCCTTCCTCCTCGCTTCAACTTATACTGCAGCTCGCTGGACTCTCCCGCTTCTGTCTCCCCCCAATTCCCCTTGCTCCCCATCTTCCTCACTCGTACAGAAAACCCCCGCTCACCTTCTTCCTCACTCGTACAGAAGACGCCTGCTCCTCTTATTCCTCGCTCCTACAGAAAACCCCAGCCATCCTTCTTCCCCACTCACACTGCCACTAGCCACGCCTCTCGCTAGTCTACTCAAACTCATGAGCTTGGCGCGACGCCCGCAAGGAAAATGGAGTCGACTGGCCCCAGCAGCAAGAAGATGAGGCTCCTGCCAGCGGCGACGCCGGTTGTAGACCCCGCACTCAGTAGCGCGGGGAGAAGTGGCGAGCCCCCCCCCCCCCCCCCCACCCGGATCTGAGGAACCCGTAGAATCTCCGGTGGACCGCATCAGCGATCTCTTGGACGACATTGATGGGGAGATCATCTCCCTTCTCCCCACCAAGGATGGCTGCCGCACACAAGTCCTCGCATCTCGGTGGCGCACTCTCTGGCACCGCGCCTCTTAATCTCGATTGTCGTCAGATACCTGTCCTTCTTGAATTTTATCTCCTTAGAGCCATCGTCTCCTCCCACCAGGGCCCCATTCAACGCCTCTACGTCCCGGCATGCTACCTGCTGGCCATACCCCGCACGATGGACGCCTGGCTGAAATCCACTAAATTCGAAAAACTCCAGCAGCTTGAGTTCTACCATTACTACGAAAAATATATGTCGTGATCCCAACTCCATGTATTTGTGCCCACACCACTGTTGTGCATCTCATGGTTTTCCTCCTCTCTCCACACCCTCACCATAGCCTGGTGCCATCTACCAGAGAATCTGGTACTAATTATTCGACTCCCGCTGCTAAAAAGACTTTCGCTTGTGGTGGTTGATCTGTCGGAGGCCTCACTGCACAGCATCATCCACTCTAGTTACCCTACCCTGGAGCGCTTGCTGATTGTTTTGGGAATAGAAATCCATATCAGGTGTCTTCAAATAAAGTCGCCTCACCTTAAAAGCATTGGAATTTATTTTGAAGGACAGCAGCTCATCATCGAAGATGCCCCTTCACTTGAAAGGTTGCTCCTTGATTATTGTTATAAACCTTCACAAATAATTGTCGTCTCTGCGCCTAAACTTGAGGCCTTGGGTGTAATTCATGATCCGTTTCTACATCACGACATGGTGTTTGGCTCCACACTTGTTCACGTACTGTATATTATCATTGTAACATCCCCAACATCTCACTACAGTAACACCCCCCCCCCCCCCGCTCTAATAGTGGCCATGTCATCATGATCACTATGCCATCTAACACTTGTCCAAAATCAAAGCCATTTTTCCATTTGAAATGCATGTAAAATATTTGTTTCTTCCTTCATGCAATCAAAATAGTTCACCCTATGGAAAATAATCCCTAAATATTTTTCATGTTGAAACCAACATTTTTGGAATCCCCAAATTGCCCCTGGAAATTATTCCAGTGGTTCAACAACATTATTTTGGCTCTTTTCATTTTCCAAAATTGTTTGGACCATTCAAATTGCCCTCAAACTTTTTGGTGCCATCTCAGTTTATTGTCAAGTAATTATGTGCCAAGTTTCATGATCAACCAAATCGTTTGCTAGCTCTCTAGTTACAAAAGTAGTTGTTTCTTTTCTAAAAAAGGGGGCTAACAAGCTCTTGTGCACTTGGCCCAATAGCAACGGTAGATGGCCAGCCCAGTCTTTCGCTACAGTCATCCCCAACCGCAGTTGTCGGCTGCTGCGTGCACGCACGCCATCGCCACTGACCGATGCTCGACGCGTCGCCCTACAGGATGCCCTAAGAAGATAAGAACACCCCAGCCCTCTCCCTCTCCCACAGGAACCCTAGACCCCCCACTACCCCGCTCTCTAGCTCGATGTGTACGCGCCCGAGCACTGCTGTCTCCGCCGCGTCGCCGCCACCATGGTCCGGAGCCTCCCGTGCCACCGGTAGATGTCCAGGAGGACCGCCTCGTCGTCCTCGTCGTCCCCATGTGCTGGGCTGGAGCGAGGAGCCTCTGCATCGTCGTCATCACCGTATTTCCTCGCCACAGTCACCACCGTTCACCGTCAGATGTGCCGCATCGCGAACCCCTCCGACGCCTCCCCGACCTCACAGAGCACACCAACCACCTCCCAGTGAGCTCCTCTCTCGATCCCCCCTTTCCCCTCATCGAATCTGTCGTCGTAGGCCGTCGTAGCCGTTGCATCGGGGCTCTCTGAAAGCTCGCGCACGCGCCCGCCCGCGCTCACCATGCGGCGCCCGCGCCCCATTGGCCGCTCCTGCCTGCGCCCGCCTCTGTCCGCCTGCGCCATACCCGTGCCCTGCTGCTGCTCCTGTACTGCATGTTGCTGCCGCTGCTGTCCACCGCTACCACCGCTCGCTGCCTCCCAGCGCCGGCTGGCTCTGGCCACCGTGCGGCTTTGTGTGTGTTGTGCATGCGTGCAATGTGTGTGTGGTGTGTGCGTGCAGTGTGTGAGTGTTCAGTGTGGTCGTGCCCACCACCGGCCACGTCCACCTCGTGCCTCGCCCGCCTCGTGACGACACCGTGCTGGTTGCTGCTCTCTGCTCGCTGCACTGCTGCTACTCTGCATATACTGCTACAGCTACAGTAACTGAAAGCGCTAGCTATCTTTTCTAATTCCACGATGACTAACCCTCTAGACAGCCCCTAAACTCTGGCAAAACAATTGCTAACTGGTCTAAAAAATATGGGAAGATAGTACACTTGACAAGGTTCAAAACGTTCCATTTGATCAAATTCAAAAGGTTTAAGGATTAAATGCAATGAAAATGACAAAAGTCTATGTTCTATTAGGAGAAAAGACGGAAAACAAAGTTATTGTGGTAGCTACTTTAGGGCAGAAAATAAACAAGTTGCAGGGATCTAGCAGAGATGCAATTAAGACCATCTTGTAGATTACATGAAAGTGATCAGTATTGGTAAAAGGGCACTAAGCCATAGGATGGACAGAACAATAATTATAGCATGTTAAAAACAGCCAAGTGATGTTTAAAACTGAGGATTTCTCAGACTTGGCCAATTTTCAGGGAATTCCAAATAACTGTTTAAATCTTCAGAAATTCGTAGAAATTCATCATAACTCGGATGGAAAAACTATATACATCAAAGTTGATCAGAAAAATGAGACGAACCCGGATACGCTAACCACAAGCCTGTCAGGTGCGCCTAACTACCTGAACATGGAACCGTCCCCTCTGGATCATCTGTATGACAAACATCCGGAACCGGGAAAACTTTCATGGTAATTTCCCAATCCGTCGGTAGCACTTAACTTTGTGATAGATCACTCCGGCTTAGCTCGTAGTTCTGTCTTGTTTTGTGATTGGTTTTAGTGTCGTGTATTCATTTGTTTCTTCTCCCCCCCCCCTTTCTTCCCGGTAGACCCCCGTGACCGCTGACGATGCCCTGGAGTTCG